>NW_013525157.1:5163696-5179491 GCF_000836215.1 Papilio polytes
TATCCATTAGACAATTTTGTTTTTGGAGAAAACAGCGGATACTTAGGTCTAAAATGACCATAGTTTCTGTTATGGTGGCCATTGTTTTATAAATCAGAAATATTGTTGTACTTATATAGTTATTAATCAACGACGAGGTGACCACGAGGGGGCCATATGTGGAGATCGCGGTGGCGTATTTGCTTTGCGTGTACAATCGTAAAAAATTATTAACCTTGAAATTTTATCTTCCAAATTATATCAGGATAAAACCACAAAATGTGACCAAAGCGTTAATATTGGTATTTACATATTGACCAAATTATTTTTTATTATACAGCTGTGGTGAAAATGGGCAACCATCAAAACGGTTCACAGGAGGACCACCACTATGAAAAGTATCATAAACGGGTAAGAAACTATTTTCGTGTCTGTTGACTTCGTTTGTTTAAAAAAAAAACATTGAGCACTTTATTGATTTTTTTACAGGAGAAATCGCCTTTTCGAGACCGCTCCCACGAAGAACCAAGAGACAAACAATATCCTTTTAAATAAAGTATCATGGGTACAAGTATGTTTACATGTTATATACAATTTTACTATTTGTATATATTATTAGAATGTACTTAGCTTATGCTATTATTATTTTTTGTTAAAATTACGTTCACAATAGTTAATAGTTTTCACTGCATTTATAAGTAATGTAACAACGATCTGCCGGAGGATCGCCTCCTTTACACCTTACTGATACTTTTTTGTATTTAAAGTGTATTAAGATAAAAATAAACATGCTTCATCGATTAATTAATCTATTATAACTTCTTTAATGAAAAATACCAGGCGATCAAATGACTCGAAGTTAAGAAGATAGAAACTAACAGAATACAATGAACATTGAAGAGATATAATAACAATCGCATATTTATGCGAGCATCTGGAATGTGACTATTCATAAGAAATAAATTTGGTGTTTAATTGTTGTGTTTATTTAAACCTATTTGAAGTAAGATAAGATTACGTATATCTCAGAGTACGTTGATATTTTCCAGCAAATCGTATACAATTTAAGGATTATATGTAAAGAAATTTAAAACTCCTTGGAGCTCTTGATGTTATTATTCAATCGATGGTTGCATTAATTGATATGTCTTTCCAAGTTTAGGCCTACACAAAACTTCTATATAAGTACTTTGATCAATCGAACTGGCTCAATTGGTTGATTTAACACTGCTTTTACAAAACTCGCGATCTTTTCCTTTGCCGTAAGAACGCCTGATAAAGATACATAAAATTCGAAAATCAAAAAATACAAGACGGGGATCATACCATATTCCTCGAATTTGTGTTTGTTCTTGTTATATTCGGCGGTGACGAAATATGAAACTAAGCAATGTGTTCGCGATAGTATAAAAGGTAGGTAAAAACACTAGTTGTGTGTTTACGTCTCACTAGCGGTAAAGTGCGTTCTCGGCTCGCAGTATCATATAAAATCAACAATTCCAAATTTTTAACTAAAAACAAAGAGCGATGAAAAGTCCTCGTCCACGTTAACAACCACAATGACACTGAAAAAATAAAATGTATGTCCTAATTTTTGGAATTGATTTTGTACATAAGCAGACAACCAAATCAATACAAAATAAAATCATGCATGTGTAAATACGAAAAACAGTTGAAAAACACTCAACATTTAAAAAAAAATACCGTGTTACAAATGTAGTATTGTGCCAATTTGCAAAAGTAAAACAATCAGTACGCCACAAAAACTTAAGTCTCCCAAACAAAGAAAAAAAAGGAGAAAATAATTAATGTGCTGGAAGACACCTAACGGTATTAGCAACTATAAGTTCTAGATATTTCTGTGAAGATCACTTTAATGTAAGTTCAGATGAAGAAGTGTAAAAGCTTTTGGTTATGTTTAAAAAAACTAATATTTGTAAGCTATTTTGAAAAGGTTAGTAAATAGTTAGTAAAAATTAAATTTTAGCTTCAAAATGACATATCTATACAGAGTAAACTACAATGCCACCAATACCACAAATAAAGTTGAGACCTGGTTGTTTACCAAGAAAGTTTGCTTGGCAAAAATTAGGTATTAATACTTCAACTGATACCATAATCATACATACCACTGCAAAATGAAAGAAACTTATTTTAACAACTAAAGGGATGAGAGTAGCTTTAGTAGAATAAAGAGCCAATTTAAATATTACTTCAACTGAAATACATTACCCACATGCTATAAAAAGGAAAAGACTTGAATTGATAAAAGAAAGTGAACAGATAAGTCCAACTCCCATAAGAACTAATTGAAAATTTGAATACAACCATGGGAAAAGGTTAGTACTTTTTGACTCTGTTAAACATTTATTAATTATTCACATTTAGAGATTTATAGATAGGAACAATTTGTAACATACCATGTAGGAACACTAAAGTCCTAGTTTATTAATTTGGTAACCAATTTATATGCCCCCTAATTAGATATATAACTATATCCAATCTTTGTGAGTAAATAACAAGTGTAATTAAAAATATTATTTACTAACTTGTTATCTACTACTATACTTTACTACTACTAAATTTTTTTTCAGATCTACTCTAAACAACATATTTAAAAAAACAATAAAACCGTCCAGATAAAAATCGCAGCCAAACTAAGAAGTAAAAGTTTACAGGCTCAGAACATATCATGTACAACGCAAACCTCTCCAATAAAAGTAATAATAAACCTACAGATTCTTTAACTGCGATAACGTCATTGAAATATTCCTTAAAACTACTTTAATTTATCATCCATTTTAAAGAAACTATACAATAAAATAACTAAAAATATTATTTTCTACTTTGTACAGTTTAATATTTTTTTAATCTGTATACAATAGCAGGTTTTGTTTCTATCTGTGTTGGTACTTCAAACATGTCTTTATAACGTGCATTGTTTTAATATTGTGTTATCTACTATAAATCAAAAATAACCCGCGGTCACTGCGTAAGTAGCTCTAGATTTGTTAAATTCTTTGAAAGTTCATTTAATGATATAACGTTGGAAAAGATAAATTATGATTTGAAATTACCTTCCACGACATCGAAAGTCCGCCATTTTGAGTGCCTGCTATCTTAATCTCTATGGCGCTTTAGTAAATTTTCAAAATTGTTACTGCAGTTAAAACAGCTATAAACACGTTAGTATTTTTGGAATTAAATAATTATCTTAGAGCTCGGTTATCGTAATCTTAAATTACTTATTGCATTGAAATAAATACCTAAACGCACAAATTACGACGAGTCAATCTTGATTTAGATACTTGGTGAAAATGTAGATTATATAAAAGTTGGTCTATTTAATTTGTTTTAATCGTTACATTTTGATTAAATTTGATTTGATCGTTCTATTTGATAAAACTTAATTGAATGTCGAAAGAATAACTTATAAAGTTTCATATTTAAACTTTCATATTTCGTAATTTAAATTGTTATTTATTTATTTATTTTTAGATTTAGAATATTTAAAAGAAAGGTTTACTGTTATCATAAGACAAAGTCATACTTATGAAAATGTATTGTAAGTAACTCATTTTATTATATGTGTTTTATTAATTGAAATTGTAAACAATTTATAATAATAGACAAATATAGGTTTAATTTAACCTTTATGATCTGTACTACAAATTGACATATTGGAACGTTTTGAAACTTCAAACATGTCCATTAGGGAGTGTGGTTTAGAAAGATAAAAATAAATAAAAGTGTAGAAATATCGCGCACTTTACATGTAAGTTACCTAAAATTACCCGAATATCAATAAATACGATTTATTGATGTAGTATATGATAAGATGAATAATGATTTGGAATATGTACCCGCCGTATCTAATATCCGCCATTTTGAATATGTCCATAGTGTGGTAACCATTTTGTTTTTGTAGTACTTAAAATATATTTATGCTCAGATGAAATGAAATGGTAATTTTAAAATAATTCCTTTATGAATTAAAAATATATGATTTTTATTATTACACTCGTTGCATTATTGAGTTTGGGATTATTATTAAATTTCCAAACTGTATTTTGTTTTCGATGAACATCTAGTTCAATACATGGCGGCCATTACACTATTTAATTTTTTCAGTTATTTTGTGAAGTAAATAAATGAAATTAAATACCATTTCTTAACCAAAAAATTAACTATATAAAAAATGTTTTGAAAGAAAACAAAATACAGTTCTTGATTAAAAGTTATATGCTCAGCTGATGCAGCCTCCGCTTGTCACTTAAGAGCGTATTGGTTTTCAGTCTTCCGCTACAGTTTTGTCTATAGTTTGTTTAAATGAGGTTGATTAGTTTGACAATTTAGTAGGGATGGGTTGTGTAAAATCAGGAATGAATCTTTACGATATTCGATTTTTATTCTTATAGAAGTTAAAATCGATAGATTCATAGTTATAACTTATGGATAAAAATGAGAAGCACTATTTTCTCAAATCAATGACCTGCAGAACCAATAGAAATAATGTTTTTGCAGCGCTATAAAAATGGATGTTAATATTTTCGATTTTTACTATCATAGGAGTTGGAATCGATAAAATTATAGTTATTCCTTATAGATAAAATGTCCCATTACTATATTACCCGTCTAAAGTACAGCATTTTCCTTCCTTCATACAAATTTTCAATATTTTGTATGCATGTTCAAATAAATCAACCTTAATTAGACAAACTATAGCTATTATTACAAAGTTTATGTTATTTTGTACAGGGGGCAGTTGAGAGTTTAGCAATCATTGTGCGTGTTATGTAAATAAAATATAGATATACATATAACATACATACAAATGCGTTTAGTATAAAAATTAAGATATATTATTTAGAAATGAAAAGTTAATATCGTACTTTTAAAAGGGTTATTTAGTTTGTCTAATGTTAAGTGACATAGGTTTTGAGTCAAGGATTGTATCTCTAGTAAATAAGATTTGTAAATACAAAATTTTAAAGATTTTGATTCTCATTATGCGCCGCATTTCAAATTGAAAACAACCGTTATATCTAACCGATCTGGCATACATTACTGCTAGTAATTTCTTAACTAACCGATTGAGGCCTTTATTATAAGTGTTTCTTCTAATGGTTAAAAGGTCGAATAAATATGTTAGATTTTGTTTCCTGATTACTTTGCATACATACTGTAGTTCTCTTCGAACCTTCAAGTTAAGGATGTTGTTTTTGTTCGTAAAAGGCATAATTAGATGTCATTTAGGTATTGCAAGCGCAAAACAGTATCTAATACACGCCTTTTTTATCGTTTCGTTTGTTTCGCGTTTCGTTAAATTGCTTTCCCGGCGCTCATACTTAATCTTGGGCCATAGTTGGGGAAAATGCATTGTGATGTTTGACATTTAATGTTTGTAACGGGTGTAGGCATCGTATCTAATGAGTACTTGATTCAAACATTTTAACAATGGAATGCTCGATTACATCAATGAACCACAGGAATACTTGCCAATATGTTAACATCGATCATCCAAAACGAGGTTTACAGGCTTAGCGCCATCTGTGCTGGCCACCTCAAGCCCGGTGAATCTGTAAATGCCTCTTCAAGGCAAAAAGTGACAATCCAATCACAAAAAATCTACCATCAAATTGAATCATCCTATTTGATCAACTGTTTTTAGATGTTTTTTAATTGTACTTAGCTACTATACAGTAGCTACTACTATGACGTAAGATTTAATTTTGTTTTTGGATAATTGATCACGTTAACTTTATATAAAATACTTTAAATAAACGGCAGCGTATAGTTTCCGATATTTATGTTTTAATTATTTTTTCAATTTCAGTTTGACATGGACCATGACAGTAAGAAAGTCTTTGAAACAGGCGTGAAGAGAAACTCCTTTAATCTAGAAAATAATCTGTATGAGATAATCCAAAAAGACGTCGCCAAACCCATTCTTTCAAAAAAACCAGAGGACGTTGAAGACATCACATGCACTTTCGTTCCATCAGGTGGAAAAATTTATGTACCAAAGAAGAAAAGTAAACTTAAAGTTTCAACTGTTAGAGATCTTCGTGTTGTGTATGAGGAAGATATATTTCAAACATTACCTAACGAATTAGAAAAACAACAGAAGCTCTTGCTAAGAAAAATAAAACATGGATTTTCGAAAGATGAAAACACTAGAAGCATTGCTACAAACTTGTTAAAATCAAGTATTCCAATTTCTAGGCTATCGTGGCAAATGTTAATGAACCTTAATCCAGAAGAAAAAGTTCATTCCTCGCAATACATTTTATGGGACGGAAAATGTATTCGGATCAATGGAAGCAAAGGTGGAAGAAATAAATTCATATTTAATTATGATGTATGTAGAGGCATTAATAAAGAAGTTTGTGTAAAAACAACTTCAACAGGAAGTAAACTTTTAAACAAAAAGAGAAGTTTGTTGCGCGCCTCATTGAGTGTACGGTTTAAGCCAGGGCCATTAAGTAAAAAGAAACATTTAGATTGTTCTCATCAAAAACATAATGTCGGGGAAGTTAAATTAGTAGACTTACCAAAACCGGGCTTACGTGTTCAGCCAACGTACGGGACACCGTTAGAACCGACAGTAAAAACATTTTTGCAAAACTTGCGTGAAAATGATGGTACTATATCTGCGAAATGGGCAGAGTTTGCGGTTTCGATGCTAGGAAAGGTAACAAACCAAGTTATTCATATAGAAAATGAAAATTTCATCACATTTAATTTAAATTACAAATATGATAAGACCCAATTTTTAATGCGACAGGATCAAGATATTTTACATGATACAATAAAAGACAAATTAATTAGTCGAAAATTTTCTCCTTGCACATTATACGATGAATCAAGATTGACATCTGAAGTTAGAGGCGTACTCGACGGAATAGTAGACGCAGTTGAAATAAGTTTAAATCAAAGTCTAGTGTACCCACCATTCGATGAACTCAGAGATATACCTACCACTAGTAAAAGTGAGATTTCTATTCAAACCAAAGAAAAACCTAAACGAAGATATGGAGAGTTAGATAGACTTGATGTAACGGTAATAAAATTATCAGAAAGTCATAAAAAAAATGCTACTGAGCCATGTCAACAAATATTTTGTAGCTTAGGATGCATTTGCGGTTCGTTAGAATGTAATTATAATCTAAAAGATCATTGCGGTCGCGTGGATTGCATGTTCAAATGTAAATGTGACTTTTCTAACTTTAAAATCACGGATTCTTTAGACGGTGATTGTGCTCAGCTCCACCCAGGGTTATACTTTCTGGATCAAAAAATAAACGGTACATTGTCAAAAGAAGAACAAAAGTTTCATCAAACTGTTATTTTAAAAGATAATCAAAGCATTTTACTAAAGTCCAATAGACGAAATTGGAAAGCAACAAAAAAGTACGAAGATTTTTATAACAACTTATGTTTACGATCTCAAATAAAAAATAAAAAATTACTGTCTGTTGTAGTGACTAAATTAAATTGTGGTAATATTGAACCTTGGTGTATGGTTCATAACCTATATAAGTGCTTTTGCAAAGGTAAATTTACAGAATGTTTAACTTATGATGTTAGTAAAAACGAACAGAAACAGACAACTAATGAAGCGGATAAAGAAAAACTTCCTATGCCAGGCGTTTCTGAAAAAAAATCTGTCGATTTGAATATCACTCAAAACGTTGATACAAATACTTTGCACAACGCAGATGGTCCATGGACTAATCTTTGTTCAAGAGTACTTCCTTATAGAGGTAGAAATCACGGCATTAAATACTATAAAACAACAAATAGAAAAATTGTAGAAATGGAAAAAAATGATATTAGACTTCATGCTAAAATGACAAGTATTTTAAACAAATTTCATGCGACGAAAAGTACGGATGGAGTTAATGAAAATAACACGAAAGTTAATGAAATCACGATGGGAGATCATGGAAACGACACGAAAGTTAATAAAATCACCGAAATGGGTTATGGAAACGACTTGGAAGCTAATGAAATCATGGAGGAACTCAATGAAAATACGGAGAAAGTTAATAGAAAATCAGTGAAAGTTAAGAAAAACGCGGAGGAAGTAAATAAAAAATCATGGAAATCTAATAAAAACACGGAAGAAATAAATAAAAAAGCTGCGGAAGTTAGTAAAAAAACAGAGGATGATGGAGTTAAGGATTTCGTAGATGTCGCTAATGTACCCTTTAAATTAGATGAGTTGTTGTTTAATATATTAGAAGAACAACAAAAATTGATGGAAAGCATGCGTACGCGAAATAAAAAGGCTGTCGTGAGAAATGACATTGCCACAATGCAAACGCAACGATTACCAAATAAAACTAAATTGGTACAATGGCTTGAGACAAGTTATAAAAAATACAAGGATAGACTAGATTCAGGCACTTGGAAAACATCGTTAAGTCCTCCAGGGTCTGGAAAAGTTGCTTTATACCCATGGAATTTTATCTTAAGTAGGTATCGTGAAAGAAAAAACCTGTTTCTAATTTCAAAACAAAAACCTTTTCGCATTTTTATGGCTGTTGATACAAAACACAATTTATTAAGTAAATGTGTTAATGTCAACCTCATTCCACGATCACATCTTGATAACTATCCATTGATGATTCGTAATTTATTAAATGACGTTAAAGATGATAATGAAACCTTTTGTATACTCTGTGGATTATCTCATTGCTGGGAACTAGTTGGTTCTGTTACGAAGGTTAATGAAGAAAAACCTGACGAATCTGTTTCGAATGATCTTGAAGACTCTGATGACAATTTTAAAGATGTGGTCGACCATTCTGAAAACTTGGTGGATCATACTGAAAACTTGGTAGACCATTCTAAAAACTTGGTGGACCATTCTAAAAACTTGGTAGACCATTCTAAAAACTTGGTGAACCATTCTGAAAACTTGGTGGACCATTCTGAAAACTTGGTAGACCATACTGAAAACTTGGTGGAACATACTGAAAACTTGGTGGACCATTCTGAAAACTTGGTAGACCATACTGAAAACTTGGTGGAACATACTGAAAACTTGGTGGACCATTCCGAAAACTTGGTGGAACATACTAAAAACTTGGTAAACCATTTTGAATGCTTTGTGGATCATTCTGAAGACTTGGTTGATCATTCTGAAAATTTAGTTAGCCCTTCAAACAACGAAAATAATTTGGACAATATCACAACACACGTAGCCACTGATCCTAATTTAAATAAGCATGAAAATACCCAAGTATCAAATTGGTTCGTTATGACGTTAGAAAATGATTTTGTGGAGATTCAATTTTTTAAAAAAGGTTTTTTTATAAAGTATGATAGTATTGTAAGGGCTATCGTTGTATCAAGAAATTGTAACAAAACTGTTAGATTGTCGGTGCAAAAATGTAACGAAGGGGGTAGTGGACCACAATTTGGTTTATACGCGATACCTAACATGCATGATAACTGTGTATTTATAGGACCATATGAGAAAAATGAACCACTGGGAATAGAAGCTTTAAGAAAACCTGAAATTATTCCGAGTAAAAATAAAACAAGAGGCATGTGGATAACAGTAAATAAAATTGACAACGCTGAAGTAATTAATAATCCTCTTTCTTTTATGCCATCATTTAATAAGGACCAAGACCAGGTAATAACATTTGAAAACAATGAATACTCAGACTCAGAGAAACATATGACACCGTCAACTTCTATGAACACTCAAGAACTAGCGACTTCGAATTCTGAAAAAAAAGTAATTAAGGAGTGCGTTAAGCCGGTTAAAATAAATAAAGCGGATTGTTTTAAACTTCCTTTAAAGATTTTGACGAAACCATTATCGTACAGATGTTATAAAAAGGGAAGCAAAATTCATATACAAAGAAAGTCACCTTTAGATTCCTCTTTGACAGATGACATGAATGTTGCGCAAAAACACACTCTTAAAAATATACTCGAAAGCTCTAAGGTAACAAAAGAGCCGTTAATTAATGAACCTTTAACCAAGATACCATCTCAAATTAAAATAAATAATCTTGCATCCTTGCTTGGCATGATGTCTCCCAGTGATAAATTGCCAACTAGCAAGAGGCCTGAAAAGGGCATGTTTGTTTTAAAACCTGAAGAAATCAATGAAAGATTAGCGTTTAAGTATTTTAGTATATTGAAACCCGATGAAATAAATAATAGCAGCACCGTGTCATCTACTGAAGGACATGACTCGCTCCACGAAGACTCTGCTGCAATTTGTCCAGTCGGTGAAAAGTCTTTTGATTCCGAGACAATCCCTGCAGTTTTTGAAGACCCTCTTGATCGCCCTGCAAGTAGCACATCAGTAGAAGACACTCTTGATTCCCCGCAAATTTGTTTAGTTGGCGAAAATACTCTCGAATCCTCTACAAGCTATTCCGTCGACAAAAACTCTGCCGACTCTTTTGCAATATGTTCTCCGCCGGCGGCGGACGTTTATATTATTTCGGATGAGGAAGATGCTGATAATTTGCCATTTACCAAGTCGTGGAAAGATGTATGGATTTCGTGCTCAAATATAAAAAACTTAGGTTGGATACCAGGAATAAAAAATGAGGAAAACAAAATAAGTTTCAAATTTCCAGGTTTTGCGAGTACTGATTATTATGATGAAGAAATAGCATTTAATAAAATAAATCAGTAAGTATTTCTGCAAGTTAACTTATAAAACGTTTAAAACGTAGTATGAACCTGAACTACTACTTAAGAAATCAGTATCTGTGATCTGACTATATTTCTATTCTACACGTCCCGTCTTCCACGGAATCCACTTGCCTTTCTCATCATTTCCTGATTGGACCATCCGGCACCTCGCTTATCAGACGAATCGTAGTACGTACATCCTATTTCTGTGATAATCACCAACGTAATCTACCTCACACTTTAGGCAATTAGTATAATAATCTGCTTGCTCTACTCTCTTATTTTAAATATTTAATTTCAGAGTATTCACGAGAAAAGTATATGTTCCAAGAAATATAACAATGGAATGGAGAGTTGTAGAGAATGTAAAGGATATAAATGTGGAAGATGAATTGACATTAAATTATTTAAACTCGGATTTTGTAAGTATACATTTATGGCACCAAAAACATTTAGAAGAGTGTAGTTATTATTCTTTTTACATTTTTTTTTCAATGCTACGTTTTATCTAGTCATTTTATACCTCCTTTAAGTTGACACCTGTGTGTTTGCATGATGTTTTTACCTCCCTGGAAGGAGGTAGTATTTGAGCTCTCGTTGATATTCGGTTTCTTCTATTGAACTAAAATGATAAAATTGTTAATTCTGCGATTGTTCCCTTAGAAAAATAAACCTTAATTTTGTATATTTAGGTGTTAACAAAACAAGGATTAGTACACAAAAATAGTCTGGCATTTAGAGGAAGGAAGAGAAGCAAAAGGGATAACAATTTGTTAGGGAGAAAGAAAAAAAGAATCGATGATGAATATGATTACGATCATGATGACATAGAAGTTGAGTACATCGAGATACCAGAGGACAGTGTGAGCCCAGTGTTAGATGATGAGCGGAAAGATGATGACAATGACGAAGTTCCATTTGATGACAGCAAAATGCAAGATGAAGATTTTAACTTATTCGAAGACAAGGAAAAAATGGATGAATACCGTAAAGTATTTGGTTATACACCTAGCATCGCGGCAATGTCTAAGAGATCGAAACGTACATCTACATTAGTAAATAAGGTGAGGTAACGCGTTATATGACTTACGTATTTAAACTTAAATTGATTATGTAAACGAATTTGATATCTCGTCTTTTAAATTCCATCGACCACCCCTTGATTAAAATGTTCAAAATCCATTTGCGGCAAGACTTGACGAGACTACGTATTAATAAAAAATATATAAACTTCTATTATAACATGTGTATCTACTCAAGTAAACTGAAATTTATTATACTTTTTGGTTTACAGGAATCTTTTGAGCTCGACTCGGCGGACTGAATTTGATATATCTGTACAATAAGAGGAAAAGTTCTTTTAAAATATACTGGAAAATCAGATGTGCATACAAACAACTATAGAAATGTTTAATTCGGTTTTATACAACTGATATCGGCAATTTGAATTTCGAATGAAAGAATGATGAATGAATGATTCTTAGAAGATTTTTTTTCATTTCGTTATTATATATTTTTTAACATACAAATGTTATGAGAAAGCGTCTTTATTCTGCTATTAACAAGTGGTTAAAAATAGCGTCTCAGTTACTTTGCTTTACCACAAATATGAGTGGAATTACATATCGTGGGAGAGTAAAAATAGATTAAGAACTTTGAGGTCGCTTAATTTTTTTAGTCTGTGGTTTATTCCAATAATTTTTATTTGTTAAAGACTGTCTGCACTTTTTTCTTGTATTAAGAAATTGATTGCAATTTGATGAATTATTAATATGTTTATTATGAATAGTTTTATTTTAAGAATTCAAATGATACTAATGCATATTTAAGATTTGTTTTTATGTCATTCGCTGCTTTACAACTTCAAAACTACCCGAGATGTAACCTATTTCATAACTTTGATTTTATTGTTTTCTTTCATTCTTTGATTGCTATAATTCCTTTTAACAAGCAGTGTCATTATCGTGCCAAATATTATTATTTAGTCGCAAACATTGTATAGATGCGTAAATAATTTAATTTTTAAGAAATTTTAATTGCCTTACATTGCATTGCATCGGTAACAAAAACGTAACTCCAATTCAAACAGATTTTGCTTACACACAGGGCTTGTCTTAGTATTACCGTCGCCCTTGTCGAGATGTTTAAGGTGGGCACCTTTTTCTAACTGCTATAAAAAAATCATACGAAAATTGGCGCCCTCGCTGCCTCATTATGTGCCTTCGGTGCTCCTTTAGTTTCGGCGCCCGGAGCGTTTGCCCCATCTCACACTAAAGGCGGTACTCATAGACGGATAATATAAGTTGAAATATATGTGTGGTATAGTTTGTTCGTCATATTGATATTGTATTGAAAAATTCGTGTTTACTGTGTAAAAACACTTCTAAGACTGTAATTGTTTTAACATAATTTTGATTATGTTGGAATAAGCAATGCATAATTTTTTACTATAAGTTACGGACATTCTAAGCCAAGATTTCTTGCACAGTTCATATAATGCATGCATGCATGGATGCATAATGCATGCATGCATGCATAATGCATGGTCATATAATGCAGACAGACGACGACGCGGAACAATTAACAAGATGCTGCTTTTATATGCGTCTGTAGGAAAAAAAGCTCTGGTCAATGGTAAAATTGCCATTTTATTATCTTATCGTTTGCACAGATGACTGTTACCGTAAGTGAAGAAGGTTTTTCTGAAATCAACGCGAGGGACCCGACTACAAGTGTCACTGCAGTTTAGAATCACAGTTTATTGAAAACATTAAAATCATCAGTATAAATGAACGTGTAAACATATTGTTCGTACTAGTATTGGGTATATCGTCGTAGCTCGGTAAGATTGTCCAAACAATATAGAAAGCTATTATATTTTAACATTTTTTGTGTTTGTCTCAACTCTTCTATAAGAATTTGAAATTTCTGTGATATTACTTTCGTTTAAGATTATAGTTATATTATAGATTTTGATTTTAATGTCTGGTATAAGTTGATGCTCCTTATTTTAATTATTTGAACTATCACTTCTCGTTTTTTTTTTTAATATGTCAATATTATAAAAACATTACTTAATTGTTTGCTGATTAGTTCTGCAATACACTGTGTCAGGACTTAATTCCGTATATTTTGATGTATCTACATTCAAAGGGTTAAAGCGCTAAAGTTAAGCAGAACACGATACCCGTAATCTTATATAATACAGCCAAATTTGTTAAATACCTCCAATTACCTCAATTGAAATCACTTTTAACCCCGTAATTAACAGTAAGAATAAAAAAACATGCAGAAAACATGTCTTTCATTGTTAAAATTAAAGATGTCGATTTATGTTAGATTGTACAAAATATGCTGTTAGTAATCAGTAATACTGACTCCTATTACCGACACATTTGGAGGTAGAAAATAAAGTCTGGGTAAAGCTTAACATTTTGTAAATATATGTATCCTGTTCAATGTTCCTCATTTACCAGTGAGGTTTTATATACGATATTGTGCTGTACTTTATGGCCGGCTTAAATATAACTCTAATGTCGTTAAGACGTTATTTGTAAATTTTTAATTTGTACTTCATATGTTTTATTTTTAAGCCATTCCCGCAGGATATGTAATATAATAAATATTTCATGTGATATTTTTGTTTCATTTTGTTTCTGAAATTACAAAGTTTGATACATTTTTATTAAAAAGAAAGGATTTTTAGTTTTACTTTAAGATTCTCAAAATTTGTTACTCTATGCGGTTTGAAAAGTGAATACGTTTTGGTCCTTCGAGCCGGATTTTATACATTTTATACAATCGGTTAAAGAATTATAGTAACCATCATATTTAGGATTAAGAAAAACAACATAATGATTTGTGTATCGTATTTAATTTCAATGAAATATGTTTTGATTCATAGAATAGGTTAGAACAAAATATAACTATACAATTTTGTAAACCCTGGTATTTGCTATAAACATACTAAGTAATTTCAAAACCTAGTGTCGTACAAATAATATAAACGGTAACATGATCAAAGGGAGAATAAACTTTAAAAATTCCATTCAAACGATCGTCTTGTTTGAAATTAATATCGGTTTTTAAATATTCTATTGTTAAAACAATTAAGTAAACTTTCACATTCAAACTGTTATTACAACATATCTAAATATTACACATTTTGATCTAATAAAAATAAAACAATTACTTGACATTGTATTTCATTTTAAAATACTGCAATAAGAAATATTAAAAAAAAATACAAATTCCTACTATACTAAGTATACACTTTATCATCTAATCTAGTGTCCAAATACTAATTAATCTAAACATGAGGCTATAATAATATAGATGCAAAACTTCTGTAAAATATACTCCTATGGATATTATGAAAAAGCAGAGTTTGCTAGTACATAATAAAATATTTTTATAAATCTTTTATGGCGGGATTATATATGAAATAAATGTGTTTCATTTAACTACTATAATAACATTTGTTTACTTATTTTAAAACACGAGGAAATATCAACGAAATCAAATGATTTAATAAATTTATTGTATCATGCACCTGAAAATTGCTTGATGAAAAATTTATTAAAATGGTGATCACTGTATGATTTTCAAATATCACTTCTCTATAAAAATAGCCAGCTACATGTTTTGGTTATAAATATAATTTTTGTATCTGACAGTGATTTTTAAGACAAATATTTTTTTTGATGTCTGAATACATGGCTAAATAAGATTTTTACGCTATAATTTATATCAAGCTAATCAGGACGATTGATCAGGAAAATGTTACAAATAATATCAGAATTTTACTACTAGGGATAAATTCGCAAAAAAACTATACCGATCTCGCATACTTTTACGCTATTTGTTTAGTATCTTTGTGTTTTGTAAATTGTTCTCGTGATCAAACAACGGTCCTGTATTATAAAATAGTTATTGCTTTTACAATTCTAATACATTTTAAATAATAGTGATTTTTGTCATAGAGATGAAATCTATACACAGTTACACTGATTAATTTTATATAATTTATTTATTGAAGTTAATTGTGTTCAGTGGAGGGTCGCCTGGTGTTGTTCCTCTGCGGGATGACGAACTCTGCGTGTCGCGGCGCGCTGAAGGGGTTGGTGGCGGAGAAGGGGGCGCTCA
>NW_013525157.1:5180989-5182940 GCF_000836215.1 Papilio polytes
TATGATTTATTTCATAATTACTTTCACTCTCTATCACACAAGCGTCTAGTAAAAAGATGCAAGTATTTATTTACATAACATATGCAGTCACGTTAGGTATTGTCATAGAAAGCTTACTTGAGAGGTAGTTCGTATAGTTGGCGACGAAGGCTCGGGCAGGTCTGAGGTAGAACTCCTTCTGGAGCCGGATTGCGGAGAACCTGTAGGTTTGGCTTGCGGGGTCGCTGCTGGCTTGGCTTGGGGAGTCCCAGATGGCTTGGCTTGAGAAGTCCCCGGGGGTTTTGCTTGTGGGTCAGGTGCGCCGGGCGGCAAACGCGCCGCCTGCTCCAGTATCGCCTTGCGCTGCTCCTGTCCCGCCGCAAAGTACGAGAACACGCACAACACCGCGTAGCAAATCTGATCCGCCTACACATACTGAGTGGTTAATTATTATTATTCAGTACAAGGATCTTGTCCACAACACAGCGCGTTGCTGACCTTGAGCAGACAAGGCATTTGAAACGACCCGCAGCATGTGCAATTTAGATCTTGAATAAATAGTATGTGAATTAAAATATATTTTTTAAGTAGTAAAATATCAAATAAATAATGGTGGATAAAAAAAAATCAGTCATGCTATTTTATGTCATAGAATTTTGATTAAAAACACATAAAATGGATGTGTATTAGAAGTTACTGAAAAAAAAGGTAAGCGTTACTCTTCAAAAAATGAAATATTGTTAGCATTAGCATAACAGCACTTTGTTTTAATAGATTACCGAAAAAATTGGACGATAAATAATTGATTGGTAAAACTTTCGGTTAGAATACATTATTATTATAGAAGCGATACTTGCAGAAACGTTTAGTAAATCATTTATTACCATTACCACTTGTCTACTTTGACTTCAATTCAGTTCTCAAAAGAACTAAAAAAAGACCCGTAGAGTAAATTTCTAAGCTAAGGTAATGATTAAATTAAGAAACAATCTTGGATGTAGCAGTAAAAATAATATGCATAAGATTTATAAAAAGGCAAAACAATAAAGAATATAGTAAAATAGATTGATGACAAAGAACCATAGCAAAAATAATAGAAAGTCGTGCAAAAACAAAATAGGTAGTGAAAGTACATACATCGGAGTGTGTTATGAGACACAAGGTGCATAATTTGCGTCGGTGCCTTCTGTCTCGATAACTATATAGTACCGAGAAAGCCATATGGAGAAGAAACGATGAAGATCAAGCACTACTTTCTCTGCCTATAACATAAGACATGGGTACGTGAAAAGAAAATAAACAAAAACGACATTAAACACTGGATGCAGGGAACAGTAGTTGTGTACTTGCCATTATCGATTTGTATCTTCTTTGAATTATCTGCCTCGTTTTGGGATCTGTAACAATGATAGGCAAAAAATGGATACCAATAGTTTCAGTTGATTCACGAATGGATCAGGTCACCCGGTGCAATGTGACAACCACGCAGAAGATAAGCATCGTGAGGAAGTATTTGCATGTTCACACTCATTAGAGTGTGAATAGAGACGACTATGGGTAGATAATTTCGTTGCTCTCCGTTAACTCGTTTGCCATCTTGTATAATATAAAGATATAAAATAAGGACTTACTAAATTCTTCTAAAACGAAGATACCGCCATTTTGTGTGAAGCACTTCCGAATGTGGTCGAGCCGCACAAAGAACTGCAACACGAAACACACATCAATATGTAACCCAACACGACTTTAATTTCAATCAAATTATCTACATAGGAAAGTAAACAATGCCGATAATACCAATTTGTTGTTTACGTTACAGAATGTACAATTAATACTAAAACTATGATGTTATAAACGTTAAAATAAATTTCACTCTCGTTCGCAATTCTAAGTTTTAAAATAAATCTAGTTTTATATGTTTAAATTATTCTGAAAATGGCATTATTCACAAATGTATCGTGTACTATTTCAT
>NW_013525157.1:5183896-5185446 GCF_000836215.1 Papilio polytes
GGCGGCCGGCGGCGACCGGGCGGCGACCGGGCGGGCAATAGCGCATGCACGACTCACATCATAGAGTACACTTAAAGTAAATGACGGATAACCTTAAAATGTAAAACTAACTATTACATCGAATTGGTAGTAGAGAAACGACGGGCAAAATACGGCTTCGATTCGACATAAGCAAATAGAATAAAAATAAAAATCGCGCATAATAAATATATAAATAAATAGATGTGGAATTAAAGGAAAAATAGATACTGTATAATATGTAAAAACATAAAGAGGTTCTTAGAAATCGAAATAGGAATGTTTGAGTGGTCCTTGCGTCGGGATAAATACTTGGTCCAGATAATATTACTGGGGTTCTAGACAGCTAACTCTTGAATTATACTAACTCTTCAACATGGATTTGCCCCATAATAACTTTAGTAATTACATTAAACTGAAATTTATTCAGTACGGGGTCTGATATAGTAGTGTTTGTGTACTGGTACAGTTAAGGAAGCAGGGCCGGCGCTGCCGCGGCCGTCTTCCTTCTATATGATGGTATCCAAATAAGCGTAAACACCGACACAGACCTTACCTGGTATCATTTCTTATATGATAATACCAAAACTGATGTCTCATGTCATATTCTCGATTGAAGGATTGATCACTGATCGTTTTGGTATATCACTGCAAATACATATAGAAAGCTGACAAAAATAATTTAAAAAATGGCAACCCTACCTTGCTGTGATGGAACAGTAGACCGACGCCCTCCATGCACACCTTGAATGCACAAATATTCATACTTTAAAATTTCGTTTTCAACTTTTAATCAATTCTACAAATGGCTCAAGACTATAAAGACTATAGTTATAGAACCAATGTAGTTTGTTTTTTTTTTTTAAAAAAACACTACTAGAATATTGCTGCATGATAGATGATAGAGCTGAATTTGAAATACATTTGTAAATCACACTAATACGATAAATGTGAATTGGATAGATGGATGTTTGATAGATTTCGTAGCCTAAACTGCTGAATGGATCTGCATGAAAGGCATAATTGCAGAGCACTGTTTGGAAGAACACATAAGGTACTCTCTTTTGTTACTTAATTTCACGCGGACGGAGTCGTGGATGAAAGTTAGTAATTTAATATCTTGCCCTCTAACATGACTAATGTTTCTAGGATAATCATCATTGAATTTATTATAAGTGTGCATTGTGTAAATGGTTTATTAGCGTGTGTTGGTGTCGGCTACCTGTATGAGGCCGCCCTCGCCCGAGGCGCAGTCCTGCACGGGGAACTCGCCCCCCAGCTCGGCCGCGTCGCGCCGCCGCCCGCTGCGCTCCATCGCCTCCTTGATGCAGTAGTACAGACCCTTGCACTACACAAACAAAACAATTACTCCACTCTTTAAACACCGAAATCACTAGAAATCATGGAAAGTCTTGACTTCTTCAATACAAAATATTCTATGTCTTACTTTTTTCGTATAATATTTGTGTAACTGCGTCTGGCCACCGTTCTTCTTCCAAAGGCAGAGCACACGTATTTTGGGACTGTACGTC
>NW_013525157.1:5187187-5189073 GCF_000836215.1 Papilio polytes
TGATATGATAAGTATGATTTTATGGTACGTTACTAATTTTGAAGATTTTTTTTTTAATCTAAGTAGTTTTGTGAAAATGGAATGTTTGGATTTTATTCACTGTTCTCATGGTTAAAGTTAAAGCAATTTTATTACATGACTATGTCGAGTTTCGAACTTATCACGTGTCACGGTTGGAAATGTGGGAGTAAAATAAAAAAATGACATGTTAGATGATACGATATATTTGTCAAAAAATACCTATCAAAAACCTCTAAAAAGCTATAAACAGCAATCGCAACACAACAATATGCTGAGTCAAACAGAAGTAACAGGATTCTTGCAGGCGATAGATGAGAAGAACTAAAAGACTTTTCATACAAAAGGTGTCACAAAATGTTCACAAAGAAAAAAGCACGTTTAATGCCACCAATGAAGTGTGCGACATGTAGGTAACTTACGTTAACGAACATGACGTCAGTGTCAGAGAGGTTGGACCTAAGGGAGGCGCGAGGGTCGCGGGGGTCGCGGGGGTCGCGGAGAGCGGCTCTGTTGGTAGTGATGGAGCCGCTCTCGTCGGCCGAGCAGTCGGAGGACTGCGCCGCCTGCACACCGCCACCACATTACCAATGCAAACTGTACCACGACTCGGTAACTTTTTGACCGTAATTCAAATACGATTTGTATGAGTATATTGATAGATATTTAAAGTAGATAGATTTTTTTTTAAAACAACTGCTAAACGAATTAAATCCAAAAGGGGGTGTATCCATTTTAACAACGTTACCGGCTTTAAATGTCCAAGAAAGTAATGTTTTATAAATGTTAGAACTTCAGTTCCTTTAATGACACGAATTAGTTAAATTGGCAACTGGTATTAACTAGTTAAACGTGCAAAAGCTTTTACTTTTAGATATATACAGGTAATAGAAAGCCTTGAACGCTGAGATGAGTTGCAAAGACTTTTTTTTTAAATAACATCGAGAACGAATCTGACAAACTTCAGAAGGGCAACATGCGACGACATTACAACATCAATTCTTTTACATTTGGTAATATCATATTTTTACTTACATCTGAATCAAATGAGGTTAATTTGCTGAAGAGAAGATTTCGTTTTTGATTCAACATATCTTTGAACATGTCCGTGGTGCTCTGCGTTTCTGTGTCCATCTCCGGATAGTTTAAAACTGGCATATCTAAAATGAAGATTTACCTTTAAATCAAGGATAACAGTTGTAGAGCCCGCTTTAACATCTTCGCACGAATAGGTCGGCTCGCCCCCAGTAATACCACGACCACACAGAAAATAGGCGTGAAGTGGAAGCAATTCCGCGTTTGGATTTGGATGGACGGTTTTAAGTATACTAACCGGTTTGGGAGCTCTTCCTGGAGGAGGGCGTGGAGGGCGTGTCGTCGTGGCGGTAGTCAGCGAGCGCGCCGCCCAGCGCGCCCGCGCCCTGCTCCAGCCCCGCCACCTCCTTGCTCCAGTAGTGCGTGTGCGCCATCTCCGTCACTTGGAACACGGACGCCATGCCCCCCAGCCCGAAGTTGGAGTACGTGTGCTCCAGCCCGTGCACCACGGCCTGCAGCACTTTCAGCATCCCCTTCCACACTGGCTTGCTCACGAACTGACAATTCGACAGAAAAAGAAAATAGAGTTAATAGTCCTTGAACTGAGTTACAATTAACTTAATACCGATTTAACTCACCACATCATCGACTTTATCGTTAGGCGTCGTTTTTCTGTTGAAGTTCTTGTTCAGTTTGCTGAGCACCATGTTCCTGTAGGACTCGTCTTCCATCAGCTTCTTGAGTCGGTTTAGTTTGAGCCAGCCCACGCCCTCGCCCTCCAGGACGTGCTGGACCAGCTGTCAATATAATAAACGTTTAAACAATGCCTAGTG
>NW_013525157.1:5190116-5195236 GCF_000836215.1 Papilio polytes
GCATGTTGAATAATGTTAAATCATACTAATATTATAAATGTGAAAGTTTGGATGGATGGATGGTTGTTTGTTAGAGTTTGTAGCCGAAAAGGCTGAACGGATGAAATTTGGCATACTAGAGGATATTCTGGAATAACACAAAAGCTACATTCTTTTGTTTTTATTAATACCACACGGACGTAGTCGCGGGCGGAAGCTAGTTTCATATATTGCTAGCCACTTCGTTCACGAGAAATTAAACACATAGCCTATGTTACTCAGTGAAACGTAGCTTTTTAATGTCGAAAGAATTTTTGAAATTGGCCCAGTAGTTTTTGAGTTTTCCCAACATTTTTAAAAATACAAATCATACCTCTTTATATTAGTATAGATTACCTTGATTAGTAAACCCTTTTTCGCTGCCGCTTCCTTCGCGCTTTTAGTGAGGTCCCCGATAGTGGACTTGCCGACGTAAGTCAGGTCTTCAAATGTGTTCTTGCTGACGGCGGTTGCAGTTTTGCTCGCTTCCAGCGCGGTTTTGGACGCCTCTTGAACACTCTTGGAAGCCTCTTCTGCGGCTTTCTTGGCGTGGTGTGTCAGCTAAATTTTTTTGCAAATTTATTATGAAGTATACGTAGCTTTATGCAAAATTATATGTATTTTTAATACTAGCATAAATTTATTTGTTACCATCTGCTATTAGGAGCAACATCATATCTACTTATATGGATCTATTCGCCTAAGTCTACGTATTTTTCTAAAGTGAAAAATTTCGCATTTGCATAAAAAGTGCGTAAGATTTCCTGTAATGGTCTAAGTCTAAGCGACTATTATCGGTAGTTAATAATGAATTATGTGAAAATGGAAGGTGTGGATTAAATAGCTGGAGGTAATAATGTGTTTTTTCGCAATGTGTTTTTGTGTAGCAATACTACTCTGCACTCTCAAATAATATTTCAGAAATACCTGTTGGAAAGGAGCAAATATTTTCATATCGTCTTCAGCCGCTTTTCCTTTCTTCCATTTTAAGTTAAAATAAAATAAAAAAAATGTAATAATAACATAAACAGCAAAGATTATTTAAAAAAAAACTTAAAATGTTGGAAAATTGTGTATCATGTTGTGTATATTATTTAACAATTTTTAGATCTTTTTTTATTTAATTAGAGTAGCATTATATTCTACTACTTTTATTCAGTTTTGTGGTTAGTTATATTCTGTTTATACTCTAAAATAAAATTATAATTGTATTACCTTGTCCATATGCGCTAACAGTCCTTCCTGGCTGCTCTGTCGGGTAGTTTCACGGACCAGCTCTTTGGCCTGAGCCGCGAATTGCTCCAAGAGAGACGTCTGTGACGCTTGTCGCGAGACACCACTGCTCTTGTTCTGTGTGACATTTTAGATAATCACAAATCTTATCCAACAGGCTAAAGTCAAACAATTGCAAAAAATGTAAATCGTTAAGATCCCTCTTAGTGTGTATCCGTAGGTTAGGACAATTTAACGAGAATATCCATTTTTTTAAACGTTCAAAAAAACAAACATTGAGCAAAAAAACCCACAATAACTGTCGTGCGCCTAAAATACTACTAGAATGTTGTGACGTCATTGTCCCTATATTCGCTTAAATGTCACTTCAATGTAAACAACAAATTATTATGTTTGTAGGCTTACTCTTTGCCCAAGAGCATCGAGCACTGGTAGAGCGGCCATCTTGTGAAACTATCAGTTTGACTTGAGTTTGAGTCGCAATGGGCTGCGCACGCAGCCACGTGCTCGGTGGACGTCAATTCAATATCTTAATCGAAACATATCGTAACGATTTGTACTTCTTTAGCGGAAATATGGATTGTCATATTGGGGATTACAAGAACACCAACTATTAAAACAAGACAAGACGTCCACAGAGCACGTGGCCCCATCGCGACTCAAAACGAACTGACAGTTTCACAAGATGGCCGCCCTTCTAATGCTCGGTGCTCGTCATCGGCAATGAGTAAGCCTTATATGTTATTTACCTATGTTATGTTAAGAAAAAAAGTACTGCGCTGGAGGATTAGCGCAACACGGGATTGCCAATTACGTTCCGTCCCTATCTTACATCTGTCAATGTCATTCAGACATGTTGGAATAGTGCGCCATTCTGGCGGTAGGCAGTGGTCTAAGTGTTTTAAGTTAATTACGTTTTTACAATAACATTAATAGCGTAAAGTTATGGTATTTACCTTGGTGTAGTGTTGGTGCGTTGCGTGCGCTGGGTGCGGTTGTTGCGCGGGCGTGAGGGCGCGCTCGGTGTCGCTGGCGCTGCCGCTGTCTTGCGCGCGCTGGCGGCTCACCACTGTCTTAGGCGTCGTAGTCGAGTTCGAGTCCGACTCGCGCCCGAAGCTACCGCTGTCCGTGTCCTTTGTAACATTACATTCATTTGCTTAAGTCCTAGTATAGTGTAGTAACGTTCATTCATCACTTAAGAAGACAATCAGTGTAGGATTCTAATACTATATGTACAGTGAAGAGAACCATTTGAGGACTGCAGAAGTGAGAGACTTTAATTAAAGGTCATTTTCCCCTTTTATCAACACTTACACAATTAGCAAAAGTTTTCCTAGAACATAAGGAATGGAGAACAGAAAAAGTTGATAAAAGTTTTATTTTATTGAAAAAAGGAAGCAAGACCTGTAAATAAGTATATATAGATTAGACTTACGCTTTTTTTGACGGGTACTGGATGTGAGTCGAGAGTTTTCTGATTGTCTATGGGCGCCTCATCGTCGGAGGCGTCACTGTGCTCCGAGCTGGAGGCGGAGGGCGAGGGGGAGGTGGAGGCGCGCCCCTCCTCCTTGCCCTCCTCCTCCCCAAACATCAAAGATGATGGAGGACTGTATACCTGAAACAAATTCAAATTTCAAATGCAGATTCAAAAACCAAAAAAAAAAATTCGAAAGCATTGATGCAAACCTAAAATGTTAAAATTTATTAGTATAACTAGCTGTTCCCATGCGACTTCATCCGCATAAAAATATAAAAATTTCATTTTATTGTTCACATTTGTCAAATTATCAATTGTTAAACCATGGCAACCTTGCTTCCTTGATGTTAGCAACAACTTATGGTCTCTTTCCCACATTAGGGTTTTTATCCAAAATATTTACCCCTAAGTTTAACTGCGTGAAAATATATAGCATAAAGCGTGACGTAAGTGTAGGGCTTTTTATTAAATAAAGAATTATTCAAAAATATGCTGTAATTGCTGACATCTAAGGCAACAAAGAAGTGTGTGTTTACGCTTTATTATAATAGTATAGAAGTATAGATGTATCTGTGCTAATCGTAGTGTTCTTTAAGTAGTTAAAGTCTACTTACTGTTTTAGGATCTAAAGATGATGACAGCGTCATTGGCACTTGCACTACTGCGTTATACGTCTCCCCAATAACATGTTGGTAAGGGTTGCCGCCTAAAAATAAACAAAACAAATAAGAGACAAATACTGTTGATAAATAAATAATAACTTTAATAATGTAATTTGTATCAAAATACCTGGAGATAAATCCGAAGACGCTATCTCTGAGACGAAATCGCTAAGAGAAGAGTACGAAGAACTTGTACTTTCCGCTGCTTCGGAATCCGAACCACTTTCGTCTGTTAACATGAATTATACTAATATAATAAATGCGTAACTTATTATGGATGGGTATTTGTTAAAGTTTGTAGCCTATACTGATGAACGGATCTCAACGAAATTTGTCAAGATGTAGAGGATAGTCTGCAAGAACACATAGGCACACTTTTTATTTATTTTTTTAAATTCCATGGGGAGAGAGTTGAATACAACAGCTAGTCATAAATTTGCCCTTATCCCTTTCGGAGGGTCGGCACAGTTTGTGCTGCTCTTCCATTCATTTCTATCAGGCGTCATATCTGAATCCACTCCTTTCTTAAGCACCCAATCACCTCCTCACCTCCTCTTTCACACAATCCATCCATACTTTTTTCGGTCGTCCTCTTTCTTTGTAGCCATCCACATTTATTCTTAACAATTTCTAATTTATGTCCCCATCGTCTCGTCGCACGGCATGTCCATACCATGGTAACCTTTTGCTTCTCAATTTCTCCACCACTGGCGCTACTTTCAAACTTCCTCTAATTTTTTGTATATTATAAGGTGGCAAACGAGCAAGGGGCCACCTAAAACCGCCAAAATGGCGAAGCGACCGCTGCCCATACACATCCGCAATAGCGTATGCATTGCCTACCCTTAATCGACGGAGGAGGAGACGCACATAAAGAAGATATTTCCTCTTCCTATGCATCTCCTCCATCGTCAAATCCACGTTCCCTTTCCATCCTATTCTTATGATAAAAAGGGTGGGAAGAAAATGGACTTAAATTGGGCCTTCGGCACCACACTCATCAGACGAAACGCGGAATTGCTGCCACTTCACGCCTGTCTTCTGTATGGTCGTGGCATTGCACCGGACGAGCCGACGCGAAGATGTTAAAGCGGGCCCTACCACTGTTAGCGGGCTCTACCACTGTTTACACACATTCTTACCTTTATCCATTCTTGTCACACCACACATCCATCTTAACATACGTATCTTAGCCATACGTATACGGTATCTAGTATTGACATAATTAAGAATAGAGGCCTTAGTGAACGCGGCTCACGTGCGGTACGCAGTTAGTACGTACCAGTGGGCTGGTTGTCGTGGCGCTGCAGCTGGCGCAGCGCGCCGTTCAGCGAGCTGCCGTCGTCCCAGACGGCGAAGCGCACCGGCTGCAGCTGCTCCGCGAACCACTTCGCCTTGTCGCCGATCTGCCGCGGCTCCAGCACGCCCGTCTGCACGCGCAGGAACGCCACGTTGCACGGCGTCAGCGACCACTCCGCTAGGAACTCCACCGCCTGGACAGATGTATTGTAAAGGAAAACTAAAAAGTAATAAATATTCGCCGAATCGACTCCACGCACCTGGGTTCTAGCAAATTTATTGAGAAATGAACTCGTCCTAGGCCGCGACCTCAGGAAGCTGTTGATCTGGAAGGCGACGACTGGACGAGGGTAGAGGCGCAATGTTCGCGTGTGCTCCATAAAGTTCGCCAGCACGTTTTGCGAATTGAAAAATCGCACCTGTAATATACA
>NW_013525157.1:5195956-5197503 GCF_000836215.1 Papilio polytes
ATATTATTATACTAAAATAAAAGACAGTGACCAGCAATTTTTACAACACCAAATTAGTAATTTATTAAAGTTTTCACTTACTTTAAGGTAGCCCCGCCGACGCTGTCCCTGCGAGAGGGCATCAGAGGTGCTGCGGCCTGCTCTACAGCACTGTTCGTCAAGCTGTTTAGAGCCTGGCATGAACAAAACAAATCAGAATAAAATAAAAACAAACAAACCCAACTATAAGTAATCAAAACCTTCAAAACAAAACTGTCATTCACAAAATATTATTGTTAATCTAATTTACGTCAGTCGCAATCCATTTCTATATACAGCATAAATTAAGTTACATATACCTGTGTATGCGTTTTACTTGATACTATAATGCACAAGATCTAGGCAATGCGCAAAAACTTACGAGTTAATATTTAAAAATAGTTAGGCAAAAGTCGCAGACCACACAAATATTTTGACTGAATGAATTCAAGAGTTCAGGTTAATCTTAACATGGTGTGGAGTATTTCAAAAAAGTTTTGTAACAGCTGGCTGGAGGTTGATTAATCATTTAGCTCCTGTAAATTAATTTAGAATTCCCATATAGTTTACAATAGCGGATATACGTAATAACTACAATTATATAGGTAAAGATTTAAAAGAATTTGAACAGCATTATTATTTAACCACGTGTCCCAGTCGTAGAAAGGTTTGCAACAGCTGGCTGGAATCTAGCATTTAGAAAAAGCTTTTATTCACACCGCACAAGCAAATAAATACCAACATGCTTATTCTGACTGAAATAGTGTTAAAATGATTGTAAAGAAAACAAAGAAATTGTATGTATGTAACATTGATTTCAGTCAATGACAAATCTTGAAGGTGAGTTTACACTGGTGAAACACTCCCACAAATACATATAGTCATCTCTCTTTTTTTCAAAGAGTATGAGTGAGATACAATATGTTTCTGTAAAGATATTTCGCCAGTGAAAAGTCATGGTTAGATTAGTGTTGGCAACGTTTATTGTGATTAAGAAGTTGCTCTAAAAGTTTGTCACATGAGTGCTAAGTTAGCATAAATAATGAGTGAAAAAATAACAGTAAAAGTGTGCAATGTAAGAAATAGAAATAATATTTACACCAGTTCCGGTTATATCCATGAGATGCATTGCCTATTGCGGGAAAAGTGAGCTAGAGGTTAGTAGATTGAAAATAAAAGGTGTCAGTTTTATAACAGAATCAGAATCAGAATCAAATAACAGAATGAGTTTTCAAAAGATAATAGTATTATATTTATACGAAATTTAGAGTGATCAGAAGAGGGAGAAAATTTTGTGTCTAGAATAAATATGATTAACATCAAGTGTTTTAGTTTTATTAATTTAATGCCAAATTAAAACATGAATGCATCTGTGAACTTCTACTGCCATAATATTTGTTACAGTTTTTTTTTTATAATAACATTCTTTCGGCAATGGAAACCCACAGGATAAGAGCATAGCGACATCGACAACGCGCTAACAGATGCGTGTGGTAGAAAACAAATCGTGGTCATAGAGAATACCAAAG
>NW_013525157.1:5197570-5198639 GCF_000836215.1 Papilio polytes
TCGCTGCCTGTAGGACAGATCAGCTTCGTGGCGTCCAAGTCCACGAGCCAGATATCATCTGGTAATCTAAAAATACAACACAAATATTCACCCACATTTTATAAACGGTCGTCTCTATCTTTTACTAAGAACTATGCTCGTTCTCTTCGATAGAGTTTGTTATTTCTCTGTCTCTTGTACCATCCTCTTTACCTCCTATGACACGATGTCTACTTACTCCTTTATTTGATGCATATATGTATGTTATTCTTGGTCTTCTCTTATTTCTTCTCTCTAATATTATGGTGGTTATAAGGTCGTCGTGTCGTATCAGATGTCCCAGTACTTATCCTCTCGTGTTTCGTTATATTTTAAGTATTCAAGTGCTGACTGATCTAGGTAAGGATATAAACATAAAAGTCGTCGGGAAACTACATAAATGTCTGAAATCTTTTGAATAGTTGAAGTAAATAAATAGACCATCGTTACTCATACCTGAAATTCTTCTTATAAGTCAAGAAAGTAGCCGGTATGCCGATGAGGAAGGGCGTGGGAGCGAGCAGCAGCTGCTCGGCGCAGCTCATGCAGCTCGGCAGCAGCGGGATGGCGGGGAACATGTACTCCAGCGGGTACAGCATCGCCACCAGCGCCATCACCGACATCGACAGCGCGTTGTAGTCCCGCGACTGCACCACCACCTTGTTCTCCATCAGGATCAATGTTAACACCTTCAGGCATGTGTCCACACCTAAATTATTACAAATCTTATTAATATTGATTATTTGAACCATACCAGCCAAGATATACAATACAACATTAACAAATATTATAAATGCGAAAGTTTAGATGAAAGGATGGAGTTTGTAGCCTTAACTGAACGGATCTCGAAGAAATTTGGCATTGATGAAGAGGATAGTCTGGAAGGGCATATAGGCTACTCACTTTTATCTTTTTTAATTCCACGCGGACGAAGTCGCGAGTCAAACCTAGTGTTATAATCAATCGACTTAGTTTTTGTTACATTAACAAGAAGGTGATTTATTCTATAAATACCAACTCTAGCTATATTTGTCATGCTATACTTGCCTAA
>NW_013525157.1:5199147-5210345 GCF_000836215.1 Papilio polytes
CATGTGGTCTATAAAATTAAACAGCCTTGGTTAATCAAAATTTTAGTTTTACCTAAATATCTGTCTGGAGGCGCCGACACGCCGCGGACTGGAAGACTCGTTGCAGGCATCTATTAACTTTTTAAGGATAAACAGGCACTCTCGGAATGTGGAAAAGAAAGGATGATGTGATAAAAGGCATAATGAGGTGAGGGAGTGATTGCGGATTCGCTGCAAACAAACATTTTATTAGTTTCTTAAATACGATTTGAATCTCTAATCGAAGGAGAATTAGTGAAGGTATACTTGGCGTTTCCGCGTGGCGCGTGGACTCGGGGAGTGCGAGCCGCCGCTCTCCGAGTCAGCCGGGGCCGCAGGAGTAGCACGCGGTGCTAACGTGGCGCTGCAGTCGCGCTCCGAGTCGCTCGGCGCGACGTTGCTGCTCCTATAGTCACTGGAACATTCGCCACATATTACTCAATGCACAAACAAAAACCCAATAAAGACGTCATGATCAAGATTACTCAAACCTAGTCGGGTCTTTACCCTTGTTAAACTATTAAACATGCAGTTGCCAGGTGTGTTGGTGTCACCTGGAGAACGCGGAATCTGAGCTCTTCTCCATGGACTTCCGCCAGGAGTCGCGGCGCAGCACGGAGCGCTCGCGAGGGCCCGGCGCCGGCGCGCGCTCCATCGCGCGGTAGAAGTTAACGCATACGCCATAACGCGTCTTACCTGATAACATGTTATTTTACCAATGAGTTTCCACTGATAAAATATAAGTTAAAATGTTCATTCAATTAAAACAGTGAAAACATACCGTTAACAATGACAATACAACTGACTAATGTGTATGTACCGTAAGAACTATAGTTATCCCAAACTACCCACCATAAACTATATGGTTAGTTTATTACTAGTCTTTAGATACTAAAATTAATATGGAGACAGTTCTACCTGCTATCAAAATGTCACGATTTGCGGATTTTGGAGCACAGAACCTTAAGGTGTGATCTTGACCCACTTTCGCAGTTTCTTAGCCAAGTTTCACAACTGAAGTGACACATTATTATTTATAGCACACAGTACATCAAAATAAACAGAACGGTAGCAAACCGCCCACATATTCTGTCTCTAGTAATATTGATAGCACACTTCAGTAATCGTTCTTTTTATATTCAACAACTTATGTTATATTTATGAATATTATAGTTATTAATAAAGTAGTTGAAATTAATTTTAATTTGGTGATAAGAACTCTGAATATACGAATAAGTAACACGTACCCTCTACTTAATTATCTAATATTCTTCTATGACACGTTATAAAAAATTACAATATTCTTAAGAAAAGTTTTAAGAGAATCTAGTTAACCTAGTTTCTGAATATTGAGGAAAACATACTTATACTATCAAACAAAAATGCCAAGCCAGTGATGGATGTGTAATACCATTACGCCGTTGTGTGGCGAGGAAATGACAAGAGGCGAGTAATTGAAAAACCCCGATCAATAACTTCGGTTCCTGCGAACGACATACATCTTGAAAATGCTATATTATGAGAAATATTGGAAAACACCATGTTAAATATTTTAGTTCTATGTTTGGTTCCTTTATAAAGCAAACTAGCATTTTAAATCTGTTTTTGTCTATGTTTATGACCGTTCCATTGTACTATAAACCCAAGCAGTTAAATCAATTTTGATGATTAAGCGAGAAGCGAGTATTTGATTGGTATTCTTGCACTAAGTATCAAAGGTCTCAATTTGTTGGGCTAAGTTTTTAAACGATTGCTTATTTCATTCGTACCGGAATCCTTATCTGTGAGCGTAAAGACGAAGGAGGTTGTATCGCGTGTGGCGAGGTGAGCGAGCTGACGGCGCGGCCCCACCGACACGCAACCCTCCGGCTGGCAGAAGTACACCATATCCAGCGGCAAGGGGAAGTCATCGTGATTGGTCAGTGGATATCGACGCAGCAGCTCCGGAGCCTGGCGAGAAAAGTTAACTATGATTCTATAAATAAGAAGAGAATAATTAGAAGTATTGAAATAAAAACCATTGCGTCGATCGGCTCAACGAAAAACAACAGAAGTATTTTATGTATGGAAATCTGAGAAATAATGTAAAACTATCACGTACCTGTACAGGAGCTAAACCCTTGCCGGATGTATACGGTCTCGCGCCCACTATAGTTAGATAATCCACCAGCCGGGGACACAGTTGCTGCTTTTGGACGTCCATATTCTCAATGTACCCTCAGTTCTACACCCACTGATCCTAAGACCACTTGTACCCATTATTTAAATTATAATGGATTTTCATAATTATCTTCTTTTGATGTACCTGGAAAGATTTAGAAGTAAAGAGAAAACACGGTAATCACATAAGATGCCGCATGTGCGCAGAGCCTCGGGACTTGTGGACATGCATTAATTTAATTAACTAAATGAAATTTACCCACACCAAGCATTTACCCCTCATCAACCTTCTAAACAATTTTCCCGAGGTTTAATTGTATTAAAGCGGCGAGGAGCAACCGTTTCGTGTTAGTACGATATACCAACACTCCTGGGTCCTTGACCCATTTCGCCTTGACCTAATTAATACACTAGCATCCTGTACAAACCGCGCTGAAGCTGGGAGCCTTAATACTTTTATTGACCATAAAACGACGTATGGCTTAGACTTCACATAAAACTGGAAGTGCTATCGTTAAAAGGTACAAACCGAAATGGCTTTTCTAGTTTTATGTTTTGCTAACTTTAATAAAGACATTTATTGCATGATTTATTAGTCGAGGCGTCGTAAATGTTTTAATATAGGGTGTTTTTTCTTTCAATCAAAAATTAAAGAGTTATTTAGCCTCAACATTTCATACCCTCAGCCTTCCTAGGTATAGTTATAAAGGGGTGATTTTAGCTTGTTTATAAGGTAGCATAGTATTTATCTATAACCTATACACTAACCGATTTTTTCTACATTAACTTATGTTTTTTTCTTTAAATAAAACGTTATAATAGGATGTATAATCTGGTTAGGAATGATGCAATCTCACTGTAATTGACATTTAAAGCTTCCCTGTATATCTCCATCTGCGGACGTCATGCTACGTTATCTGCAGTATCGTCAAGAGCGTGGGCGAGAAAAAAAAACAATTTGAATCTAAATAAAATCCGCTTACAATACGAAGAAGAACGATATGTAGAAAGTTTGTAATAGTATATATTCAATGACGTTTACATTTGATTTTTTTCTAATAGAAAAGTTAAATTGAGTCTGTTGAATGACCAATCGGCCGTCGTAGGTATCTCTACGAAAAGCCTACGACAGACCAAGGCCAAGACTAGGTGACGCGAGATCAAGTAAAGTGTACTTTTGTTGTTGGAGACCCCATTTTGTTTGTAACGTTGTTCTAGTTGAGTTTAACGTCGTTCTAGTTCTAGTTGTTAAGTTTGGTACACTGAAAATATAAGGAAAATACTGCCCACTAAAGAAAGTGCGATCTTAATAAAGTGGACGCCCACATTAGTTAGAGATAATGAAATTACAAAAATTCCAGAAATAAATACAGTGAATGACTTTATAACTGGTAAGTGTTTGTGTTTCTTTCTTATAAAAATAAAAATTCAGGTAACAATACTAACGGACTTTTTATTGCAGAATATTTATTTGGCGATACATTTGTCTCGTGGGAAATAATCTACCGCAATACAATCAGCCTTTTCTAACTGGACCGTGATGTTTACAGTGTATCAAAACATTTATTTAAACTAGAACTTGTTTTATTTGATTCTAGCACATGTTATTTATTTGCCAGTGTTGTCCTTACAGTGAAACAATAATTAATTTAGACTGTTTCTTAAGAACAAACAACTCGCCCACGCGAAACAATAAGTTGTCCTAATTCGTGTGCAAAGAACCCTAATCAAGTAGAAACACTAACGCAATATTTCAGTAGATCCCTGGAGTGACGTCTGAACAAATTGACATAAAGTAATGATGCTCGCGTCTGGTGGTTAATTTGTTACGCTTAGTCATAGTACAAATGTGAAGGAAAAGATTAGACAATAAATGTGTAGAGTCAGTCCCATATGCCTTATTTACTGAAATAGCAAACGCTACGTTATTCAGAGGGCATGTTAATGAACTTGGTTTCATGGGAAAATATAAATATTTACTGCTGGTATTCTATCGAAACTGATTAATATTCATTGATTTACTAATTGATGGAATTTCTAGAAAACGGCTCTAGATTTAGTTGAATGTGTTCCAACACTTTTTGTATTATCAGATACTTTTTTGTAAGGGCCTGTCCCTCCTCTGGCTGATAGAGGCGCAGATAGCTTAAAAATTACGACACTATCTGAAATCCGATATTTCCATCACTTATTTTACACTTTTGATTGTTATCAGATTATTTACAATTTAGTGGGACAGGCCCTTAATCCTCAAGTGATACTCTGCCTTTTGGCAGACAGACAGGGTTATGTGAGATTTCTACTCACTAATCAACTCAGTGGCGTTGGTCACTTGATTGGCGTTGGTGCTTAGAAATCTACCATGGAAGTTGAGCAACCTCAAGTGCGACTTCCATGGTACCGGGATTAATAATTGATCGCAATATAAAGAAACACGTTCAATAAAAAGTCGATAGTGCAGTTATTAAGCGCTTGACCTGGCTAGATGCAAAATCTATACGTCCAGATTCGTTCCCCGCCATATACCAATGTGTTTTAATTAGTTTTAAATGGACACACTTACTACAAAAGTACATGACCTCGATGACACAACCCTCCTCTCCTATCCGTGGGATAACAAAAGAAAAATGTCTACAATAAAATATGTCCTTACATATCAAGAATTCATTGTGCCCTTTTTCCTATTGTTACGTTTGCAGAATGTTAGATAGCACAATCTACTCACAAGTCGTAACATATTGCGGTATACGATAGAAAAGCCGTAAGACGTGAAATATGTAGCAAAATATTCTATTTATCAATTCTTTTAATAAAAAGTTCTATGTCATTTTTTACTTGCTTCATCATCACCAGCTCACTATATGTCCCCACCGAGGGGCTCGGAGCCTACCCTAATACGGGGTGACTAGGCCATAGTCAACCACGCTGGCCAAGTGCGGGTTGGTTGACTTCACACATATCTTTGAATTTCTTCGCCGATAGGTGCAGGTTGCATCACGATGTTTTCCTTCACCGTAAGAACGTCGGGTAAATTATGTACATATGAAATTCGAAAAATCAAAAATCACATTGGTACATGGCGGGATTCGAACCCAAGACCTGTAGATTACAAGTCAAGTGTTCAAACCACTGAGCCACCGACGCTCCCTTTTACTTGCTTATAATCTATAAAATATACTGTATAATATTGCTTTGAGGAGATTAACCACGATATTAAACGAACAGCGAACGAAATTGTATCTTAAAAGGTTTTAAAGCCCACTTTAGTGAAATTAATTTCCGTTCCCCTTTTCTTTTCATCATGTCAAAATCGTTTTTAAAGCGCTCCTTTCGATTGACTTTTATTACAAAGTATAAATTAATGCTACTACAATTTCCGAAAATGATTAAATTTGTAACTAGCCTAATATGAGAAATCTAGTAAATCAATAACATTAAAGATCCCTGGATTATTGGAAAAAGAAACGAAGAACTATACCTATTCTGATTAACATTTTTCAATGTTTCTTTCAATCTCACTAACATTATAAATGCGAAAGTATAGATGGATGGATGGATGTTTGTTAGAGTTTGTAGCCTAAACGGCTGAACGGATCTCGATTAAATTTGGAATAGATGTAGAGGGTAGTCTGGAAGAACACATAGGCTAGTCAATTTTTTTTTAATTCCAAGCGGACGGAGTCTCGGGCGAAAGCTAGTTTAACATATTTAAACATTGCTGTACTGTGAATAAGGAAAATTTTGATACAGAATTAAATTTTTATGAACTTGACTTTTTCATTTCTCAATGACTTTATTATCTGTATCAGCTTACAAATAGCGCAGTACTTATTACTTTCAGGTTTATTAAGCCATAAAACATTTTAACTGCCTACGCTTTATTATTTATCAATCTGTAGGCGTCGAAATCAGCCCAACTCACAATGACGTTTATTATAGGAATTATATTCAAAAACGTAAACGTAATCGAGTACCTACGAACAACAATCTAATGAAATTAGCAATGTAAATCTTTCGCTTAACAAAATTTAATCTCAATTCAGAGCTTTATAAAAGCTTTACATTTCTCGTCTCGGTATTTGTTAATACAATAGTAATGAAAAATAGCTAACGTTGTTAAATCTTAATCCAAATATAGCTAACTAGCTTTCACCCGCGACTTGGTCCACGTGGTATTAAAAAATAAGTAAGAAGCGTATTTGTTCTTCCAGACTACTCTACTATCGAAATCAAATTTCTTCCATATCCCGTAAGACGTTTAGGCTACAAATTCTAACAAATATCCATCCTTATAAGCTTTCCCATTTATAATAAACTAGATGACGCACGCGACTCTGTCTGCGCGTTAAAAATATGGTTAAATAGCCTATTGGTGCTTTTAGACTATGCTCTATATCTATGCCAAATTACATGCAGATCCGTTTAGGCTACAAAATCTAACAAACATCTATCAATCTAAACTTTCCCATTTAAAATATTAGTAAGAATAAGATACATAAATACAATACGGCAACATTTCTCTTTTTCATTTGTACAAATGTCAGTGTTATTTATGGGTAGAGTAGGGTCGGCAAAAGGCCTCCGTTAGCACGATATGCAAATCGTGTTCCAGTTAGTTAATCAGCAACACGCTGCGGGAGCCCACACCGGCACCGTCACACTCAGATAACGTGAGATAACATTGAACTGGAAGTGCGTTTTGCGAATATCTTATTAGTAACCTTCGGTTACTAAACAAAATGCATATGTAACAATTACAGCACTCAGTTGTAAAATATTCACTATGAAAAGTATGATTTTTTTAAGGGGCCCTAAATAATAATTAACTGACAAGAGGAATGATTAGATCAGTAAATCAATCGTTAGTAGTCTAAAACATTAACCGAGTTTTAAGGGTTTCGGATAACGTACAAAAATGCTGATTGTACAGAAAAAGACAAGAAAAAAACAATAAACGCCAAATTAGTTATTGTATTTAATATTGAATATTAATTACGGAAATGATTAATAATTTCAACATACAAGTATCTAAAATAACCGCCATACCTTAAAAGCTACGAATTCTAAGAAATGTTTCGACTTATATAATCAAAACAAATTCGACTTAAGTTTTAAATTATAAAAGTTTCAGTTAGAATTTCCTAAAGTTTGAAAACTTCAACTTACGCAATTTAATAATTAGCGTCAATATGTACGTCATAGAAAACGCCTTAATGGAAGCAGCTTTTATGTTCCATCCATCCATCCACTCGACATATTGCCGCCCACTGGCCGTTGGCCTCCCTTATTTGCTACAATAATCGGTCCCCAGCTAACTTTATTTGAACAACTATCATCAATTTATCACAACTGTAACTAGATCATCAACCCCAATATTAAGTGTTCAGCTAAACAACCAACCAACCAACTTTGAGTACTCGTAAACCTATAACATTTCTTATTAGATTTAGCTAATATTGCACAATAGCCAGTACTAATAAATAATCTACGAATATGTAGATTAAAAATATTATTCGAAATTATTACATAATACAATGTTAAGAATATATGGTACATCTTCAGTAAGAATAGCTTCGTTTAAAAAGTAGCAAAATAATGCGATAAGAATTATAGCAAAATATTAAATTAATAAGTAGTATGAATATGAGAATCAAAAGCTATTTATGATTGAAATATAAAACGTACTCATTGAGTGCATGGCCTTAAGAAACAATACCGGTCAAGGTTAATGGATATTCAGGTTGTGGCTGCCACGTTAGCCCTAATCTAAACTAAAACTATCAAAACTACGCAGAAAATAATTAAGAGATATAAAAAAAATGCTGAAAAAAAACTTTGTCAACTATTAAAAAAATATTAGCGTCAAATCAATATGACGTAGTTTAATGAAAACGAAAAATGACGAACTTAAGCTTGGATAAAAGGCAATACTCACTTTTATATTGACGTAGCTGGCATTGTGGAATCTAAGCAAGTTGCACTATATACGGTTGCGGGCTGTATCACGGGAGCGTGTTCATCGGAGTGACAGAGTGACATAGGAGGCTCAATGGCCATGCGCGCCCGCCCACGCTCGATAACACGCGCAGACGCGTTACCTACCACATACATAATGCTCGGTTCACACTCAGTCAGTACAGTTGGACAGTTGCGCTACCAGTCATACTTTATAGTGAGTCACTGGCGCCAGTCAGTGTTCACATTATGCCGATTGTATATCAGTCCAGTTATACAGCGCAACTGACTTACTGTACTAGCCACGTGTGAACCGCGCATAACGTAGTACTACACTCAGATAGTATCAGGCTCGATTCTAATTCCATAAGTAGGTTGCATTAAGGAATTTATTAACATATATTAGTACGTTAAGTTCATTAAAATATACGCACTTCAACGACGTAGTTTTACTACGCAATTTTATGAATACTATAAAATTAATGATTTCTAAGACATTATTTTATACCTTGAAATTGTAGTTGCAAAAACAAATATAGGTATTAACTTTAATTGTAAACATAAGGCATGTTTTAGGAGAACTGAACAATTTTAAAGAAATATTTTAGACTACGAGATATCTAAATAATACTTGATGGACTATTTATTCACATTTTTATATTTTTTTTAAATCAAATCGGAAAGGACAGTTAACTAATAATTAACTCTAAAACCGATATGAAAAGCTCTTATTTGGTTTGGTGTCGAAATCATTTGCCAAGGTCCAAAAATTCGTTTATCTTTCTCCAGAATCTATTTAATTAGATACGTGTAGCTGACAGTTTCGTATGTTCCTTCTTATTTTCCTAGAGAAAGCTCTGCGAAAATTCTTGAAGATCACTTTTGTGAAGAACATAAAATTATAGGGAAGGAGGGTGTTAGGGTAGGGCGACTGCGCAGGGCGCTGTACTAGTAGGGGTGCCAAAGGTTTGTTAATTATAGTTACACTTAACCTCCCAGTGCTAAAAAAGGAGGGCGTGCGCTAAATATCTCGCCCAGGGCGCCGGTAGGGCTAAAATTGGTCCTGGATATAAAATATGTGCGTGTGGTAAAGATAAGAAAAATAGTTATTAGATAAATGTTCTTTATTTTTAATTTCATAAATATATGTATATAAAATGTGTACAAACAGTTTAAAAATGGTACCTAAATATGCTTTTATTTCCCAGTATCTTCTTTAAGAGATACAGTTCTGTTGAAAACCATCTGAAAATACAAATAAAATGTTAATTTTATTTAGTTTCATAGAAACATCTAAACAAGAAACACATCTTGCTCTTAAGAAAAGAAAAACTGTAACTCATGATATTATAATAATTTACTTAAAAAAAAATAAAGTAGATGCCAAATTTGATGTAGTTGCGTTCATCCGTTTAGGCGTTACCTTCTAACAAATATTCACCCCTTCAAACATTTATATTAATAATATTAGTAAGAAATAAATAGACATATATAGATATACAACCAGACTTTTTAGTATGTTTCATTAATGAAGTATACCTTATCAGTGGTGGTATCAGGATCGATAGAGAAAAAGCCGATCCTTTCAAACTGGAAGTTGTCATACACCCTGGCCCCAGCCAGCGACTGGTCTGCGAGCGCCGTCACCACCTTCAACGTATCCTCGCGACAGTCGGACAGAAAACCTGCCGGCACTTCGCTCGTGTCCTCGGGGTTTTTATGTTTAAATCTTAAAATATATTACATAATTACATTTTTAGTCATAAAATAAAGTTCCACTTGTAATCGCCCGCGACTCTATCCGCGTCGGAAAATACTTAAATTACGCAACTTTTAAAGTTACTTAAATTTCAAAAATGTACCAAACCAGACATACATAGTTAAAAACATCTATCTTAACAATTGCATTTATAATATTATTAAGAAGTATGTTAATCTTTTTATGTCATAAATTTCAGTTTGAATTAAATAAAATTTAACTGTTTCAGGTTAGACTAATTAGACAATGATCAATGTTTCAATGCAAAACAAAAAAATTATTAATAGTATTTTTTTTCAGTTTCAAAAGTCGCCATAACTAATTAATTTGTGGTCATATTACACATTTTTAATTCAATAAATTAATCCTTATAAAGTACTTACAAAGGTTCATAAAGTCTCGCTTCAATAGCTATAGGGTCCGCTACCCAATGTATGAAAGCTTTCGGTTTCTCCGCAGATGTCACATTTTCTGCCTCACATTCCACCTCAATTACTTTACCACTTTCATCTTTTATTACTTTGGAAACCTAAATATGGATACATAAAATAGTATTTATATAATTAAATATACACAAAATAGAAAACAAAACTGTATATATGTTTATACCTTAATAACGAAATCAGAGTGTCTCAAGCCTACACACTGAGTGGGCGTTAGTCTTCGGTAGCCCTTTTCTGGTTGCTCCTTGAAGTCGCTGTACTCTATATATAGAACTTTATTGAACACCACTTTGTGAGATCCCCTCTCCGGCTCCGTGGGGAAGTCAGGCACCGTGTACACTATCGGCCCATTCCCGGAGTAATTGGTTATCGTTATTTTTAAAGGCTCTAATACCACCATTGTTCTAAAATACATTAAAATACAGTTAATTTTATTGTTAGCTTTTGAACATGTTAGTTTTATTAACAACTAGCTTTCGCCCGCGAGTCCGTCCCGAATAAAACAAAAAACAAAAGTATTTAGCCTGTGTGTTCTTCCAGACTATCATGTACATCTATGCAAAATTTCATCGACATCCGTACAGCCATTCTTAAACTCTAACAAACATCCATACATCCATCTAAACTTTTGCATTTATAACATTAATATGATAATTAATGGAAAATATGTTGTGATTGCTGATATTCTACATAGCAAAGTATTTATTAAAGTTTTATAATAGTAATATAAAGGCCTAATTTCAGCCCCATTCCTTTACACCCTTTTTTAAGAGGAAATGTGAAGGAAAAGTGGATTTGACGGCGGCGGAGCCGCGTGGGAAGGGAAAATATTCTCTTTGTGCTCCTCCTCTGTCGAATAAGAG
>NW_013525157.1:5210441-5248592 GCF_000836215.1 Papilio polytes
TCATCGAGATCCGTTCAGCCGTTTGGGCTGCAAACTCTAACAAACATCCATCCATCCATCTATCCATCCATCCATCCATCCATATAAACTTTCGCATTTATAATATTAGTATGATATAGAAAAAAGAAATATTACCTGGGTGCAGTAACATTAAGTACGTCTCTAACGGCAGCATCCAGCATTACGGGGTCGACAGCGCCCACCGCGCCCGTCACGCCGAGCGCCGCGCAGAACGAGTTGACAGCGGCCGCGGGCACGCCGCGACGCCGCAGCGCCGTCAGCGTATACAGACGAGGGTCATCCCAATCTATGCATGAGAGCAAAGAGTTATGACAAGGAAACCAGTGTTAATAAATAAAGTAAAAAACATAGAAATAATATAATATGAGTATGGTACAAATGATAACTGGAGTCAATTTCATTAGAAATTGACAAAATTACCAAGGATTAAAATAAGTGTAAAATAAAATAAAAATGAAGGAATTAAAGAGACAGTATCATTTAAAACAAACAATAAAAATACTTTTAGATAAAATGAATAACCTAGAAGCAAACAAGGACCTATCTGTGTGGGAAGAGCATAGAATAAACAAAAAAAACTATGCACAAGTTATTTCTTTTACAACACAATAGAAAATTAAAAATTAAATCTATCTATTTCAATACATTTAAAAATATGGGTTTTAGTGGTGTTAGTGCTCTGAGCGATTTTCTACGATGAATTTTCGACTATGTAATTTATAGACCTGACACCCCCTTTTGCCTAACGTAGGCCCTGGCTCTTATAATTTTAAGTATGCTGAATATGTTAATAGAATTAATTTATGAAGCATTTACGGTTATAAATGGCCTTTTCCTATAGTCAGGCAAAAAGATATGGGGCAAAAATTAATGACTGGAACCTAATTGATCAGATAACATGAATAGTTAAAATTACTTGACCTTTATTACAGTTTCAATGATTCTATTTATGTTCAATAATATAGAAAAATATAAACATACCATTAACAACTCCTTCATCAATAAGCTTGGCTATCTTCCTCTTGGAGACCACGGTGTAGTTGACATTAAGTCGACCATACTCCCATTGTACGGGACAGTAAATGTCTAGAGCATTGCACAACCAGTAATATGACGATCTGGAAATTCAATAAATTTAAAAGAAATAGTAAACTTAGCAAGTATACTAGCTTTTGCCCGCGACTTAGTCCGCGTGGGATTAAAAAAAACAAAAGTGAGTAGCTTATCTGTTCTTCCAGACTATCCTCTACATCTATACTAAATTTCATCACAATCCGTTCAGCTACAAACTCTAATAAACATCCATCCATCTAAACTTTCGTATTAAAAATATTAGTATGAAAGTATAATATAAATTACCACAGACAAAAAAAAAACAAATGTTTCCAAAAAAACCAACGAGACAATTAATAGGCGAAATACTTTTGCAGAATTCTCAACAATTCTCATAAGCTGTAATTACTAAAGCATTACCTTCGAGACTGAAATTCCTTAGTGCAGAGAGAATGAGTAATATGCTCTATGCTATCACAGAGACAATGGGTATAATCGTAAGTAGGGTAAATGCACCATTTACTGCCGGTGCGGTGGTGAGGTATAAACTTTATTCTATATGCAACCGGATCCTGCTTCCCTTCTTCTAGAGTTATCTTCATTCTTAAGGTTGCATCACCTTCATCAATTTTGCCATTTTTCATATCCTAAAAATATTACATATTTTTTTAATTGAAATCATCACCAGCTCACTATCCATCCCCACTGAGGGGCTCGGAGCCTACCCTAAGTTAGGGTGACTAGGCCATTGTCAACCACACTGGCCCAATGTTGGTTGACTTCACACATATCTTTGAATTTCTTTGCCGATATGTGTGGGTTGTATCACGATGTTTTCCTTTAACATGAAAACGTCGGGTAAATTATGTACATATGAAATTTCTAAAAATCGAAAATCACATTGGTATATGGCGAGATTCGAACCCAAGACCTGTAGATTACAAGTCACGTCATTAAGCCACTTAGTCACCGACACTGTTTTATTTTAATTTTTCAGACTATTTGCAAATGACAATACCTCGAACAACTGCAGGCTCTCCTCGATAGGTCTATTTCTCCATGGGGAAGGAGGTGGATTAAACCCTTTAATTTCCTCAGATTTTTGATGACACACATATGCATTATCTTTCTTAATCAACTGAACTGCCCATTCATATAATTGATCAAAATAATCAGATGAATGGGTTATTTTGTAAGGTTTATAACCTAAAAAAAATAAAATCTTTAATTACTATAATTTTATGTTTAACATTTTAAAGAGAAAGATTTATTTGTTTCTTTTGGAGTAGGTTCTGAAAATACAGAAACTAATTAAAAAAAATCAAATTACTGTGAGGTAACTACAATATCTCTAGGTGACAGACCCTATTTCTTACCATTTTTTTTAATTCAGCATGAACATAGTTGCATAAAAAAACTAGTGTCCTACAAAAACAAACAGAATATTGCAAATATTACCTAACCATTCCACCATATCCTTAATGCCAATAAAGAATTTCTCTTCTTCTTTTTCAGGGTTTGTATCATCATATCTCAAGAAACATACACCATCATGTGCAGCGGCATAACCAAAGTTTATATTAATAGCCTTAGCATGGCCAATATGTAAGATTCCATTTGGTTCAGGCGGAAATCTTGTCCGTACCTTGCCCCTAGTTATTTTTAAATGTTCTTCAAGTAACCTTTTTGTATTAGGAGTTACAACATAACCATCTGATTTATAATTCTCTCCAGGTGCATGGAAAGGGAGTTTTTTCATTAAATCCATCATTGATATTGCCCCACCAGTGGATTCAGATAATTCAATTTTTTCAGATACTTTGTTGTCTGTAAAAAAATAACAATAGAGTAGTACAGTTTTTTAATAAGACTTTAACTCTCCTTAGTGTATTTTATACAGAACATACCATGTTGATTTTCTTTTTTGCTTTTCTTTGCACCTTCACCACCTTTTGTTTTCTTCTCAGTTTTAGGTACAGGTGCTAAATCAGCCTCAGTTTTAGGGCCTAATAAATCTAAAATCTGTAATTGTTGTAAATTTATATTTTAAAGTTTGTTTATTTACATTATGATCATAAACTTTATGTATTTGTTGTAGTTAAAATTTATTACCTGTATTTCTACTTCACTTTTAATAGCTTTTCCATCAGCCCATTTTAATTCAGCTCTTACTGCTTGCATTACGATACCGGAATTAAATCTGTACCTTTTATCAATTAATTCTTGTTTATACTGGGCCATATGTTTTTCAACAGCCTGCTCAATTTGCTCTGGTGTTATAGAAACACCCACACCGCATGCTTCTTCAAACTTGCCAACATCGACACTTGATTCATTTACAGTATTAAGAAGGTACTCTATAGCGGCATCAACACGTAGAGTGGAATCTAATTTTCCTTCAGCTATGTTCTTGCATAGAAATGATAAATTTTCAGTTATTTGTGGCTTAATCTTGGTCGCCAGATGGTACAATAATATGCCCGCACCGGACGGTGCCTTTTGCAGATCAACCTGGAATTAGAATAATCAAAATATTTCTAGATGTTCCTGTCATTTTTTAAAATACTATGCGTTTTTATTACGAACCTCGTTCAACGCGGCAAGTAAGATCTTCGTAACGTTAACATTTTTCAAAGTTTCCTTTGCTTTCTGCTCACTTAACCCTAATAATTTTAACTTTTCTACAATCTCTTCAGGGGTCATTTTGATTTTATTTAGACAAAATTTATTTGTCGAATAGTTCAATGCATAAATTTAGCCTTAAACACTTATAGTCCTTCCTATAGGAAATAAAAAGCGGTCTTTATATCTTACTCTCACACATTTCACATTTGGCGGATTGACATTGACACTTGACAACGAATCTGTCAGCTATGACAGTGACGCAAACAAATTCTTGCCTTTGATGTTACCCGTTGTAAATAATTGTTGAAAAAAAAATGTGATTTCCAAAGTTACTTAATTACTTACAAATATTACAGATATTATATACAAATATTATAAATGCGAATGTTTAGATGGATGGATGTTTGTTAGAGTTTGTAGCTTAAATGGCTGAAGAGATCTTGATGAAATTTGGCATAGATATAGAGCATAGTCTGGAAGAACACATAGACTACTAACTTTTATTTTTACTTCTACGCTGATGGAGTCATAGGCGAAAACTAGTGTAAAATATGTTCTCGTAAAGTCGAGAATAGGTTTTATTATAAGAACTTAAACATAATAAAAAACGGGCAACCATGAAATCCATATCCCCAGGAAAATAACATAAAAAGTCAATTTATTGTTATAGACAAAAAAAAAACGTTATTTATAGATTTACACGATTTACTTATAAACACAAGAGTATACTTATTATTCTTTTCTTAAACTTTTGTCAAAGACGAAAACCAAAACAAGGGAGAAACCGTGCGATAGATTTTAATTTTACTAAGTATGTAGATAAATATTATTTGAATTTAATTTATTACATATAATTAGATTTACTCAGTACTTTATTGATTTAAAGTTGATTCCGCCCTCTCTCAGTGTTATTAACTGAAGAAATTGACATTCATTATGTTAATCGCGTTAAGTTCAACCACAAAACAGACGGAACAGACGGCTCAGTGACCTGTGCTTAATTTTATTGGTGTTTATGATTGTGACGACGTATGTTTTTTCTCTTACGATCTATTTTAAACTTATATCGATATAATATACTTATACGATAAACATTCTATTTTAATTTTACTATTTGCTGATATTGTAAATGGGACAGTTTTTAATTATTTCACACGACGTTACCTAAGTCGCAAGCGACAGATGCTATAATAGTTAGTTTAAGCATTAACTTTGAAGCTTGGTATTCGGTATAAGATAACCGTAGATAACAAGATTGTAAAAGCGTTTCGAGGTTGAAGTTTCAATCTCATTAACTCAAAGGAAAGTTTGAAATAACAATATGAAGCTGCGCTTCTATGCGAAATACTATCGATAAAGTAAAGTAGTTTTCAAATTATTAACAATGCCAGTTTCAAATTTCATAAGTTTTAGCTCAGCGCACTTGAGTTGCTTTGGTTGGCAACGTAAACTGCGAGATAACTATACTTTTCTGGAAGAAAGCTAGGGCCGGCACCGGATATATAATAAAGATAAAAAAATCTTATGAGTAATTTATATTATATTATGAATTGTTATGTTATATCTACAGATTGGTTTGTCGGTTAGAGAAGTGTGGAACATGATATTCTCGTGGTAATTATACGTACATGTTTGTATGTACCAAGTGTATTCTTACATATGTGTGTGTTATAACAATTTTATTTATAGCCCATTAACCCATAGTTAAAAGGCTCCTATAAAATATAAATATTCTCAGACATAAAGATAAAAAAATTAAAAGTCAGCAAAGATAGCTAACTATAACTATAACCTAAACTAAATTTCAAAGTAAAACTTTTAAAAAGGTTGTCATACAAAACTTCAACACCTAACTAGCAATAACCATTTGCCGGTTATTGCTTGGCCGGCATTTTGATATCACGTGAAGCAAATAACAGCCATCTAACAAATGATGAATGCTATTAGAATATCTATTTCCATACAACGGCCACGTGTCGGCCTACGCAATACGCAGACCCTATTAGAATCCTTCAGACCGCTTTAACGATGTGTCCGTACTGTGTTATTTTAATCCGAATTAATTTTATAAATTTAAGAGTCTTGGAATTTAAAAAAAAAAATAATTAAATAATAACAATTACGATAACAAAAACCACAGTAAAATCTTGGTCTCTTTAAATTTAATATGATCCTATAAATATTATTGTCGTAACTGCAGCTTTTTTATACATAATCGGTTCAAATGCTTTGCTTTGTTAAAATCCATATTCACATCAAACTGACCCAAGCTGTATTGTCGTGCTGTAAAAAGGCTATAGTGCCTATCTGCCCTTATGACCATCGTATTCCACGATCACATTCATTACATTGTCGTTAGCCGGTGACGGCCTTTGAGCCCAATTAACAATACTAAAAATAAGGCGCGGCCACAATAACATTTTTTTATTTTAATTATAAATACATTTTAATATTCTCAAGCATTAAAATTAAATTTAAAAATATAACGGCACTAATTACTTCAGGTAAAGTATTTTATACTTGTAGAGGTTTTCATTTATTTCAATCTATGGACATTCAATCTTGACCTCTGTAAGCAGTGCACACTTTCTAAACAATATTCATATTACAAAACGTTATCTAAATCATACAAAGCGTGGGATACACACACCTGATGACTGATATACACAGGTAGACATGTTCAATGCGTAATAACATACGGCGCCCGCCGTCGATCATAACACCCTGTTTGGCTGAGTTTATGATATGCCGTACGCGGACATCATTATCTTTTATATCACAAATTATTCGTCTACTATACCCTAATAAATAATCATGTACTTTAAACAACGTAGTATTAAAAAGTGAAACTGCAAAGATAACATTTAAAGTAAAGACAGTAACAATATTTATTACCTCAAAAGTTCATGTAGGGATTGAAATTTTAGAGCAGAATTTCAAAGTTTTAGTGTGGAAATTTCTGTGACGTAGCATATATTTACTTTGGTCGCCCGCTGGCTGCATCGCTACGCTTAATCCGTTTACAGTTTGACGAAGCGACCGCTCTCGTAGCTCGTAGACTATTTACCTTGCTACGATTTTGTAACGCTACGTTTAAATTTTAGTACAACTTTTTAATTAATTAGATGAAAAGTCAAGATTAGAGCTTTACATATGCTTTTGATATTTTTTTTACTTTAAACATTTTTGTTTGTGCTGTAATGTATGAAGTATCAACCGTTATTTAATTAAAAATTACCGTATCTATGTATTTTTTTAATCTTTACTAATACAATAAATTGTAAATACACACTACTTCGTGGTGTTCCTACATCATGAAGTAGTGTGTATACATATCATCATCGACATCGTTACCAGCAATCGCATTTTATTTTATAATTCTTTCTTTAATAAAAGCCCTACACTTATGACACGATTTAGGCTATACTTTTTCACTATATAAAACTTAGGGGGTCAACAAATTGGAAAAATCCATTATTTAGGAAAAAGACCTAAACTACAAGCTACCAACATTAAGGCTGGACGGTTATTATGTAACGGTAATTTTGACATTTGCAATTGAAAATTTGACCAATGTAAAAATAAAATAAACTCTTTATTATTACATGCGGACGAAACCGCACGCGAACTACTAGTATGTCATATTTATCATACTGTACGATAACACTTCCCGCTGGTAACAATGCCAAACTGCGATTAAATCGTAATTATCAAAAATCGATGTGTGAAAGGAGAAATTTAGAGATACTATTGAAAGTATGAAGCCTACTCGCAATATAATATGAAATCCATTGCATTCCGTATCTTATTTCAGTTACTAGGCTGGGAATTGAATAAGTGCGGTATATTGCAATCATTCTTTCGTCTTTTTTTCTCTTAATCCTATATATTATAACTACATATCATTTAAGGTAATAAGATTCTCTTGTGGACTCTTTCATTTTTGTAGCCATCCCCGAACTATAAAAAAAAAACGTTTCAATTTAATTTTCCCATCGCAGAATTTTAACTTCGAAATGCCGTTCCGTAATATGGTACACTGAACTTAATTAGAGTTTTCCTTTGTAGAGCACCTTTTAACAAGCTAGACTTAAAATGAATTATCGAGTGCCAATTAATTTCAGAAGTAGGGAAACAGGATCATAGAGTAATTCGTTTATAATGTCATCGCTACAGCCACCGGCAGCTGGCAGCGGAGGGCAACTATGCCCGGCATCCGGCATTCGCGGACGGGGCACGTTCCGACGCGGATGTGTTGATGATTTTCCCTGTTTATTTTTTTTATTTACATGCGAAAACTAAAAGTCCACAGTGAAGTTTAGTTAAAAGAAAATTAAGGCTTCGTGAATAATATGTTACACATAAAATGTACCCTATTAAGTGTTGATAATTCAAAGAAAATTGAAAAGAAAGCGGAATGGGACGTTAGAAAATCTTGGACGAAAAGCTCGCTTAAAAATGTTGTAAGTACACTTCTAGTTTCTTTTTAAATAACATTAACGTAATCTTGAATACAGGATTTGATATATATTTGTAAACCTTATGGAAATAAAAAAAAAATATAATATTTTGCATTTATGTTCTAAACTATTTACATTTACTGATTATACGATTTGTGTTGAAAGTAACAATGATTTTTAATTGACACAAACTAACATTTGTTTAAAATGTATTCATTTATCGAAATTTTTAATGGTTATAGGAATTTATTACTAAAGCATTTCAAAAAAATTAAAAATGGGGTATTTAAGAATTGGATAAATAAACGAACATTGTAAAGTTTTAGTGGCGTAATTATTTATTTTTCATACATCAAAATTACTCAGGGTTTGAAATTAAGATTCGTGACATCAAATAATTGTCTTTGGTTAAATGTTTTAATTAGAAGATTTGAGCACCACTTTAATTGAGGTCTGAAGGAGCGTAACTAATTTAATATTTGGAAAACTTTTACGTTTAGTGGTATAACAACGTTCAACAATTTAATCGATGTATTGTCCAAGTATCGATGTTAATTTAGTCGATGGTCAAATTTTTTAGAGGAAAAAATACAAAGAACTCAAAGTTTTTACTTACAAGACAAGAACGATTTTTTGTTTTTCGTCGGAACATGTTCGCCATGTCAATCGTAGTTTGTTGTACCACCATGAAGTTGAGTTTCCGATTCGATTTCGATGAAACTTTTTTCGGTTTCGGGGGTAGTCTAAAAAATATACAAGGCTCTTCAAGGAAATCATAAAAAAAACTTCGTGTACGACACCGCTGTCAACACTTATTTAGACCTTTTTGATAATCACTTACGGTACTTACGGCCTAATATTGAAACGAATCTTAAACACTTTGTTTCGTAAGCGCCGCTTCTATTGGACAAACATCAATTTTAATGGAATTATCATCGTGATAATCATTTAAGATGCTGCGACATATTAGTTATCGTTTCAGCATTCGGCCGGTAGGCCATTAAATCTTTTTTAAATAGTTTGTCCAAATTGAATCACTAAAGAACAGATCAAATAGTTTTATTGCAAATACGACCAATGTGCTGTAGCATTAGTGTTATGTAGACGTCGAAGCTTGTCCTTATTGAATTTCAGTAAATCTAATTTGCAATTAGGCGGCGCAGCGTTTGTGGTTTTAATTGTCAGCTCGTTTGCATTGTATGGATATCGGTAACTCGTTAGTGAAATGTTTCGACGAATCACCACCAAATTAATCTGAAACCTCATCTCATGTAGGGATCAATTTTAATTAGAATTTAAGTGAAATATATTTACGTTAGACTTGTAGATACACATATTAATATTAAATACAATATTATTGTATTTATGATGACACAAATAAGAATGCAATAGGTATGTGTAAATTATAAATGGATTAATATTATATTTTTTCATCGGTCTTATGTCTTAAGTATTTACAATTATCTAAGTTTATTTATGGTTGGCACATACCGTCAGTCGCCATTTCGTGTAAAGGTGATTGGTGATTTAACTGGTTTACCCTACAAAATTACGTGTTTTGTAGGGTAAACCAGTAAAAAAGTGTTTATAAAAATCTAAATAAAATTTAACTAAGATGTGACGAACTTGATAACTTTTTGGTATATGTTTAAAAGTCACCAACAGACGTTGTTGTATGTTGTTGAGAAACTTAAAGTTGGTGAAGTCGAGTTAGTTCGTCCCAGCTACGAGTTGTAGTCTCAGTCGATAAATCTTGATTACTTGCGCAGCGTGTTTACTTCATAGCACCTACGTTTCTTGACAAGATTTAACAACTTTAATGTTATATCATAATTTAAAAATCATTTTCTTACAAATCAAAACTTCTTAATAAACATTAAATAATTGAGACTTAAATATTTTTTGGCAATTCGAAATACTTGTACAAGTTACCTTTGTCTTAAATTCCTCTCAAAGTACTTAAACAATTCTAGTTGTGGCTACTTGTAATTCCAAGAATAAATACAAAATTTTTCGTTCTTAAAAAGAAAAAATAAGAAACTCATCAAATCATACTGCTTTTCAGGTTCACTCGCATTTTGTATTGTTGATAAAATGTTAGTCATCCATTTCAGATGTTCACATTGCTTTGAATTAAACACAAGATAGGTTATAAAATGGCAACATTGGTAACAATGAGCAGCGCCACTTCACCAAAGTCGTCTCTTGCCAAACTTGTGCTGTATCCGAAACAAAAACCTTTCAAAGTCATGGTGCTGGGCCAGTCCGGAGTAGGGAAATCAGGTTTGTATGTTAAAGCCAACTATTTCTAATATCCATTTGTAATTACAAGCGCCAACAGCCTAATTATACATATATCCGACGACTTGGTTGAGAGATTAAAACTCGCTATTCGAATGATGTAAACCAATCCTTGCACAAGCCATATTAGTAAATCAATAAGAATCTGCTAAGATTTGTTAAGGTAAAATGATGTGAAGTTCGGTGACCCATAAAAAAATAAAAATAATTACTGAAAACTTTGCTCGGGTACTCGTAGTTGTATAATATGAATTGGAAATATAAAAAAGAAGAAATAACTTCTGAGTTTGAATCAGTGAATGAATTTTAGTTTTATTTATAGCATAATTCTACAAACACAATACTAAGTAGGTCAGAATAAAGTTTGTCGTCATTTGAAATCAGGCTAATTTCGAACTGATACTGCAGACTTGAAAACAGTTTTCTAGTTGATGCGCTGTCGAAAAGTTTTGATGCGAAATTCTGTGAGTATTGATCGGCGTCGAATAGGAAATACATGAGTATAAAACATTTTATTGCAGTATAAATTGGGTTACAGTATAAATATCGATTGCCGAAAATCAAACTGGTGGCCACATAACCGTGAATTATTTACTGTAATGGTTAACATGTAAACCGTGTCAAGCCGTTTCATAAATTTTTAGAAAATCCTCCCAGCCCACTGCGTCGACGGTTTTACGAATTGATTTTAGACACGCCGATGACGCGAGTTCGTAAAAACTAGTCGAACTTCACCTTTTTTCTTTTATTTAGAGTACTTTTTATACATTATATGCTAACAGATCAGGAATTGGCTTGGATTATCCAGGTTTAATTATAAAAACTTCACGGTCCAACGAAGCTACGTTGAATGAAGTAACCAAAATTTAATTGTTACTTTTCCTTAAACTGGAATAATATATAAGTTATTATTTATGGTCACATTGTTCATTTTGGTACCAGAGCCACATACTACTCTAAGTAGATAATAACCCTGTCATTTGGTAAATTCGTAATGAAGGTAAATATTGAAACAAACCCGTGACCGTGTTGCCCTAATGAACTGCCCGTTTGTATAAATGTTAACAGTACTATAGATAGGTGAGCATGTAAGTTAACTCGATCAATGTAACGAGCGGTTAGTACTTCATTTGCTTTAATCGTCTTTACAACTTATCCCTTGTTACAAGCTATCAACGAGTAGAAAAGAGAGGGAAAGAGTCGAATCGACAGCTCATCATGTGTGCATATAGTATACTCGTAGTTATATTTGACATCGTGTTTTATTTGCGTATTGATTTATCCCTGCACTCGTATCTGTGAAAGGCTTTTTCAATTTTACAAAAACTACCTTTCCATTTCAATACTCTATGAACCAGCGAAAATACAGCGACCAATGAAATTCGCTTTCATTTCAATGAAATGAATTCGCACGAACGGAAATTTATTTCGAATAAAATGTTTATGTATTTGCTTTAACCCTTGTTTCATTTTACATTTAGCTTTTCGTTTTAAAGATAACCTTTGAGAAATATTTATTTATCAATATCGTCATCGGAAGTACTAGTAGTAATGTGAACACATATTTATTACATGTCTTTCTTGTAAATTGCCTAGTAGATTTTGGAAATGGCACAAACAATGGCTGTCGCTCTTATCCACAATACCACATAAGTTTATAAACAAATTAAACAAACTGTACCTTTGCCCTTTTTTTATTTTGTAGGTATTGATATTTGTAACGAAAAAGTTTCATAATGTGAAGCGACATTTAATTCACTTATGTTGTCACATTAGTTTGGTTTAATGTCAATTACTTTTAAAAGCCTAGCTAATTTACCTGGCAGTTAATATACGATAGAGATGTCGGTTAGATTAAAAATCGATAGTAATTAAGTGCAAATTACGTTTCGGAAAGCGAGTTTAATTTGTATAGAACTTATAAAAATGTAACCTAATTTTTATAATGTTATATAATGACTGGCCGAAGTTTACAAACCGATTTTTTTAAAAACAAATTTAATTGGAAATGAAGAAAAAAATAGTTAGGTTAGATGTAAACAAATAAAAACTGTTACAGCGCTTGTGGTTCGGTTCATTACGAAACGTTTTATTGGAGAATACGATCCCAATTTAGAAAAGATCTACGCCTTCCAAACTGTTATTGACAACGAAATGGTTTATTTCGAAATACTCGACTCGGCCGGAGATCCTCATGTGAGTTTAGAAATAAGAATGTTCTAGAAGAATTTTCGGTCTATGTATGCAAAACTTATAATATGATATGTTGCAGGAAAGTGAATACGCGAACTTGGAGAGCAACATTCGATGGGCGGAGGCTTTCATCTTGATGTACTCAGTGACGGACAAATGCTCCTTCGACGAGTGCCACCGCCTCAAATTCCTTATCAATTACAACAAGAGACGACGTAGACTATCAGCAACTAAGGTACGTAATTGACTACTAGTATTACTAGTCAGTGTCAAGACTAATTCTTGATATTTTAAAAAAACTGAGAGAAGCAAACCATTCCAATTGTGGTGATAATTATAAAACAAAAGAAAAATAATTATTTATTTTTATGATCTGTTCTGCATAATAAGTTGGTGTGGGATTGTTATTACATTTTTAAATAAACCATCACTATGTAAAATTTTAGTAACACAAAGATGGACTAACGAACTAAATATTCGCATGATTTGATGTGATTAGAGTGAAGCAAAAGTTTTGAACTCCGTTGAGTGAAGTTAGTTGTGGAATTTAATTATGTAACCGGGTGAAACAATAAATCTGTTCTATATGAATACTTTTAGTTACATTATATAAAAACATATTAATACTTGCTGTTTTTTTGCGTTTCTTACGTTCGAAAGCTATTTCTTATCTACTGCTGAAAAACATGTTTTAATTTCCTACAATCCCATATAAAAAAGACTAATATGTTTCACTACATGTGCTAAAGCAATGAAAATCCGCATTAAAAACAATGAATCTATAAGTTCAACGTGTTTCCTTCTAAGATTATATGTGGTTGATCAGATTTATATCTTTAAAGTATGTAAATTTTTTAAGTTGTTGACAAGCTAGGGTTACTGACGCTTGATAATGTAGAGATCAGACTTTGTAAGCTTGATAAAAAGTGGATAGCGATTACTATCTCTATCCTAATAGATTCGTTTCATAATACCCTTTTAATGTGTCAAGACCCACTCTTAGCTTGGTTAAAAGTTTTAATAGCGATAAAATGCTTTTATGTTTTTCCTTTGAAAGAATAATAAATATTCTGTTTTTTTAATAACCTTTATTGCAATCTACAGGTCAATATGTAACGCTTTGTACACAATTAATTATCAAAATGTTCTTTGAGGAGAATCCACGGTATCGGTAGTGAAAGCATCTTATGTAAAATTAATTAACAACCATTTCGCATTGTCTCCCGCAGCGACCGCGACGTTCAAACAGGTCCCCACTTCCCGCTCTACTTCTGTTTGTGAAACGACGTAATAACAGTAAATATTGCAACCTTACAAATACCTTTATCAAAGGAAAATGAACAACATTAATAAAATAACTAATTTAACATTCATATGTACATATTCCTTTTGCATAAACAATCGTCGTTTCTAACTCCTTTGCTGGATAGAGACCTATCTGAATAGAGGTTCGGACACGTTTTGGCGTCTACGTGTATGCCGAGTCACTTGGGACTTAAAACCTCTTGGGTTTAGCTCTGTATGCTCTCGCTAAATAAAGGAATTTAATTTGAATTAACTATCGTACTCGCTATTGCTCTTTTTAAATGTTTATGTTTCATTCATTTTCAATGTTTACAAAGATACACATCGTTTTTATCAACCAACCAAACTATATATGGGAAAATTCGTTATCACATACGAGTCGGACATAAAAGGGAAAAGTGTTCCTTCCAAAGTGTTGGTATGTAAATTTAAAATCCTTTTTAGTTGATTAAATTGAATTTTTGTTTACCTTTATGAAAAGCTCTCAGACAAAAACACAAATTTCACTTTCCCTTTAATCGCAAAATGTTTTCCTATTAAATTACGAAAAATAAAATTCTCTCAACTTTTCGTTCTGGTTAAATATATCGGATTACTGCCTCCTGAGTCCGCCCACATGCCGGCTCCGGACCGACTATTAACATTGTTTGAAAATACAATTGCCCTTATTTTGAAAGAAATTTTGTAATGCTTTATATTAAAATGTTTTGGTTTAGATGTTTATGGAGTAAGGTGTAACCGCGTACCAGATGTTTCTACCAGAGTTATAATCGCTTGTTACAAACATAGAACTAACACACTAACTAGAAGAGTTACAAACGTGTAGGGTGTGTCAAGACAAAATCCAGGAGTCTCGAAGAACGAAAGTACAATATACTATTTTCCTAATAAGATATTAACGTTGTTATAAAATTAGGCTATGGCGGCTAACCTTCAAAAGATTGTTAGCGAAATTTGGAGTACTGACTCAAGTTTGGTTAGCGATAGTAGAAAACAAAATTAGACGTAACATCAGATATTGAAATCTAAGTACTTTTATTCGGTAAAAGAGAAGCGGCACTAGAGATGAACATTACTTGTGTGGTCGAAATCGAGTTCTAATAAATAACCTACAATCACTCAATGATTTGATAATATTCCAGGATAGTGTACTAGAGACGCCGGTGGTTCTGGTGGGGAATAAGACAGACCAGATCGGGGACCGCATGGTGACTACGGAAGAGGGCCAGAGACGCAGCAAGGAGATAGGCTGCGTGTGTTTCCATGAGATCTCAGTAAGAGAGAGCATCGACCAGGTGAGTAAAAATAACTATACACTTCAAAAGCGTCTCGAGTTCATCGTTTAGTTTATACACACATAAATCGGTCAAAGTCAGTGTATTTATAACAGCTGATTTCTATGTCCCGTGATATAAAAAGAAGTCAATTTTCTAAGCGATTCCAAGATCTCGATAACTGCTTTGATATGGTTAATTTGAAAGATGTTATAATACAAGTACTTACGGATTTGGGAAGAGAAGTTTAATTTAACAAGGTTATTCACATTTCTGTATACATTTCATAAAGTTCCAAACTGATACAACTATCATTTACCTAGTTTCGTCTACCAACATAGAGTTAAGATTGGAAGTACTTTGTACTATCTAAACTTATAATAGAACGATGTTTTCTCTCGCGAAAACTAGGATAAAACAACTTGTTATTAAATCTGACCACAATATGGCGATACTGTGTTGGTAGCAAATTGTGTTTGCAAGAAACATTCTAAAAACTATTAAACACAATATCTACATAGCATAATATTTGTATAAAGGGTAATTGTAAATGACTGGGTGTATGTTTATTTTACGTTTCCATTTTCTTTGTACAAGCTGCACTTACATGAAATGAATTCGCGTAAAGAAAACATGTTACATGATTGCCAGAAAGTATTAAAATATGGACATTTGTATATTCACTGTATAAATTTCGTTGTAAATGGAAATTCTGACGAGTCTGTGCATTTTATGATACAATATTTTAAATATTCCATCAATGTTAACTGCGCTTTGTGTCGGACAATCCATTTGATATTTCTATTAAAAATGGCTGGCTTCTGTTATGGTAACAGAGTTAAAAAAGTATAACTAGTAGTTATAACTATGTTCAAAGTTCTTTTTTAAGAATGTCGAAGTCAGACAGCGTGGAAAGTAAACGCTTTTATGTCGTTAATGATCCATCAAAACCTATGAATTTTCGGAACGTCTACGAATCGTTTTGCGATCAAAGCGCCACCGCGACACGTTCGCCGCATTTGAGCACATTAACAAAATTAATGGTTATTGTCACGAACGTGGAAATAGTATAAAAGTAGTGTAACAAACAGCATAGCAGTTACAATATGGAATTCGTACGCAAGGACACGCATATACCTACTGTAAATTTAATACCGTCCTCATACTTAAAACAACTTAACTATCTCTTCCTTAGTGTAAACATAATACAGATCTTTATAAAGGTATTGTAGTGACCATTCAAAGATTCGGTATACGTCATTTATTTTGCATTGATAAATGTTTGTATCATAAATATTTTGTATCATTTATTACGCAGGTATTATAAAAGCAATCCAAAAATACTCATCTTAAAGTGAATTCCATATAATTCACAACATTTAAAGCATTAAATATGTCGTTGGCGACGTAAATAAGATTGAAGGTGACATTAAGGAAGTTTCAGATTACGTAAATCAATGAATACGTGCGAGCTCTGTGTTTGTAATATTCGGTACTAGGCGTTATGTATTTCACTGTTTTTAGTTATGTAGAAAATGTAAAGTAATTTTAAATTTTTGTTTTATTTATACGAGACTTTATTTAATTTCTATTATGTATTATTACATTATGACGATTTACTATATGTTGCTAATCGAATGTTAAATTGCCAACAGGCTCAGCTATCTCTCAACTATCATAGCGATTTCTCTGCATAACTTACTGCAGCTTCAACTGGCTAGTTACATAGTGTAGATTCCTCGAATAATTGCGGCATGTTCGATTTAGCTCGGAATAATAGAATATACCGCCTATGTTTTGTAGACTAACTCTGAACTTATACAAAAACACTCAATATATTGATTGATAACTTTTTTGATGTTTTTTGTTATTTAATCGTAGTTTCTTATTTACATATTTACATAGTCGTTCAACGTTAATTAGATTATCTACCGCTTTTCTATTAAAAAAAGTTTCGTCTAAGCTTAAAACAAATAATAAATATTTTATACAAATATTTAATAATAAGGAAGTTATCTTTACATAGATTTATGCTTTGATATCTAAGAACCAATTTCCGTTCTAACGAAGCTTACGGCCCTTTAACGTCCTTTGAGAAAATGACTAACTCGATACTTGAAGTGCAAGTTTAACTCACTATTACTTGATATTTCTATTAAAGCTTTGTGGCGAAGATTCTTACCTTTGAGCCAGAGTTTCTATTTTAGCATTTTATTAAATATGATATTTAAAGAGATATCACGGTGTTTTTTTTATTACTTTTATGGTATACTAGCTTTCGCCCGCGACTCCGTTCGAGTGGAATAAAAAAACAAAGGAGAGTGTGTTCCCTGTGTGTTCTTCCATACTATCCTCTAATGTAAAATATACGTCTGTACCAAATTTCATCGAAATCCGTTCAGCAGTTTAGGCTACAAGCTGTAACAAACATCCATCCATCTAAACTTTCGCCATTTAATATATCTATGATTTTCATGTTCTTACTATGAGATGACTCAGTAGTAGTATTTTATTGTCATAATCCTCATATAGAATTCAAACCAAGGATTTCAAATGTTATGTCTTCTGTAACCACTGAGCTATAAGTCGTCTTTGCAGGTTTATTTTTAGACTTCCCTTTATAACAGTCCAATAAGGCTGCGCTTTATTGCAATTAAATTGAGACTCGCTTTTACTTTATTAGAAAATGTTGAACCTCTTGTTCGTTTAACTTTTTTACTGTTGTGTTTTATGATATTGGAGTTAATCGTCTTATTCAATTTGACTCGGGTCCAACAAAATGTCAAAGAAATAAAAGGAAGCAAAATATTGTTGCCAGTAAATTAAAAGGTTTTAACTTCTTTTTATATAATAGACACGTTTTACACAAAAAAGAATAATAATTACAACATCTATAAATGTAACAAAATGAATTATCAACATTTGTCTGTAGGTCAATCTGTCCGCGTTTATTGCGGGTAGTCATCGAAATGGCTTGACCGATTTTGATAGTACTATGACTATGACTATGTAGGTATGATAAGATATATATAATATGCTTTATTTCTGACGAAGTAGTGGTCGACCGTTAGTTTAGAATATATTGCTGTATTTGTTATCGTCAGCTCACAAGTCTTTACGAGTGACTAGTAGCTAGACGCCTACTGCTATTTTACACAGATTTAATTTAAATATCAGATTTCAAAAATTTTACAACATATTTACATAATTCTCATTTTTGATAGCCAGTACCAAATGTAGATACTTTTAAACAGGATATTCATGAGTTTTTATCCTGGCAAATTTGTTTTTTTACAAAACTTTTCGCAATGCATATGCTCTGATATTACGTTTCACAACATTCTAATATAATAAAACATTCACCAAACAGTAAGCATGAAACCCATAAAAAAATATAAGGTAAATCAAATCTATTTTTATGCCTCTTACCCCGGGAAATGAGATGTCAAGCGATTATACGTAATCCGTAAAACTTGGAAGCGTATGAGAAATCCGGAATAATTTAACTTTGTTTTACGTCCAATTTGAATCTCTGAATACATGAGAATTTATTTCGTAACGTGAAGTTGATAGTGAAAGATAAAAATGTAAAACATTTGATAAAATGGGTTTAAACAGTAATATTGAATAAGTTATTTATAAAAAGTGTGAAAACAATTTATTAACATATTTGACCGTCAAACCCTTTTTTATTTATTTTAAAGTATAAGCTTTGATTATCATACCCATCATTACAATTAAGAAACAGCAAGGAACGCCAAAAACATGTGCAAAAAAACGGTATGTCAATTTCATTTTAAAAAATCATAGACATCAAGTTGTACAGATGTTTTGCAGGTGGAAACGTAGACATAGTAAACCGTTGGCCATACGTCATCAATCAAAAGCTTTGTCCGGGAGACGGGCAATCATTTATGGAAATATAATTGAAATTTAATCCGGCTTCTTTCAAACTTAATGAACTCTGTCAAATTCTGCTTAATACGATCCTCAATTCACTTTATAAACACGTCTTTATAAACTACAAAGTCGTTCGGAACAGAACGTAGTTATTTATTTTTCAGTTGATGAAATTCAATATTATCGTAATTATAAAACTGCAATTGTCTTATTGAATTGTAATTTAGCAAGAAATTGCGCGGATAAAAACATTAGATCTTTTTTTAATCTTTAAAAGAAGTATCATTTTAGCACATCGATTTGTAATTTATTACAAACATATCATCCAGTCTAAATAAATACGTCTATGTAATCCAAACAATTTATATTTAAGATGACTGTTTCTTCTAACTTCCTTACAATTACGAACTGTTATTATATTTTTATACATTTCAAGGTTTACGTTCAAATAGAAAAACTCCAATTTAATTCTAAAACATACTAATACAAATTGTATAATATACATAGATCAGTATATGATTGGGAATAAACAAAGCTTCATAAACAATCTAAAATTATTTCGAAAAAGTGGCAGGTGAATATTTCATGTAATTTAACGGTGTAATGAAAGCCAATATGTTTAGAAGATTGTTTGTGACATGGGCAATTTATTTCAAACAAGAAATTCTGCAGTTTGATGTCATCCATAAAATGTCTTGAAAAACTTTGGCCTGATAATTTACGGAGATATTTCACTCCTTACTTGCCACATGTATATACTTAATATGACGAGGAAGATGTAAAAATATAACTTGACATCAAACTATGTTTGTCATGTAATTTAACAAACGTGTAGATTATTGGTGCTTTATTAAGTAACAACAATTAAAATAATGCCTACCTATACTACTATTACTGTGATGTCAGGTGTGGGGTGTGTTCCGGGACGCGCGTCGCTTCTGGCGTGTGGGCAGCAAGTGGACGCGAGGACGCGGAGACGCGCGCGTGTCCGCCACACTTGCACGCCCGCTCGCGCGCGCTTCCTCCGACTCAGCACCTGAACCTCCAACTGCACCATTCTGTAAGTTACTTTTAACTAATAACTTCGAGTATCAATGTCTAATATTAATTGTCTGAATAGAAAGTACATAATAATAGCATAAAGATGCAACTAATGTAAGGTTTGATTCATAAACGTAACTTTTAAACATCATGAAAAGCAATGTAGTTTTATAATTTTACTTCTTACTTGTTATATATTATTATAGTTGTTATGTTATAAATGCGAAAGTTTATTTTTTATAGAAATTTGGCAAAGAGGTAGAGGATAGTCTAGACATAGGCTACTCATTTTTGATTTATCTTTAAATTACACGCGGACGGAGTTGCAGGCGAATGCTAGTTAAAAAAACCTTTTTATTTCTTTATAGTTCAAATAAACAGTTACACTAAAGTGCAAATGGAAATAAACGAGAAAACAACGCTTGGTGAATAGCAGACGGTATTAACGTGAAAACACGTAGAGTTGTCGACTTTACATCACGCACCGCTACCGGCATCGCGCATTCCTACTGACTACCTCTGAGTCGAGCTTACAATTTATTTACCCCTGTCACGTGCGGTGTAATTAAATTCTACAAACAAGTAGATTCAGTTTAATTACTCTAAGTCGCGACCCAGATTCGGAATCGGATTTAAAATGAGAAAATATTAGATAGGTATCACCGCTGTCCGAGGTCTTCGTACTTCATTAAATAAATGCAGCTTTTTAATTTACTTAACGATTTTCTTAACAGGAAAACGCTAAGCTTTCTAAAATAATAATTAACGTTTATATCAAATGTTATTTCAGGTCGTCGTTGGACCGAAGTGGAACTAGAAGAAGAGGATGAGATGGGCGTGGTGCGGAGTGACTCCACTTCATCATCAGGTCTGTCGGAGGGCGCAGAGGAGTTCCGAGCGCGGGCCAGCACTGACTCTCGGCTGCCGCCGCGGCCGGCGCGCCCCCGCCACCCCGTGCCCGCGCGCCCCATGCCGCCGCCGGTGCGCCGGATGAGCGTCTCCATGAAAGGAAACAATGCTAGTACATATTAAAACATTTCAAAAACAACGTTATTTAAAGTATGTGTAGATGATTGTGAACTTTCGATTTGTAACAAAAATAAATTAAATTTATTTTTTGTGGTTCTGAGTTAATTGGTTTTTAAATGTAAAAAAAAATCGGAGCCTATAATATTATTCGTTAAATAGAATGTATGAAATGTATGAATAGGTATAATATCCGAAAAACTTACGTATTTAATAATATAATATTCCATACAAATAATAAAACTTCACATTTATGTACATAAGTACTCCTATAACATATGCTATACTCCTATTTTGTTTTTTGTTGCGAAGGTTTTAGGTACGAGTTTCAGAGTATAGTTATTGTGTCGTTAAATAGTTCTATCTAGTTATGTGTATATGCTAATTGTCTAATATATAATTTATGTAAATAATATCTTGCTAATATTGCGAAAGTTTAGATGTATGGATAAATGTTTGTTGCTATGTATTTCCAGAACGGCTTAACAGATCTCGCTGATTTAGTATAGATGTAGAACATAATCTGGATGAACACATTGGCTACTAATTATTCTTTAATTCCGCACAGACGAAGTCGCTGGCAAAAGCTAGTGTGATATTGTACCTTATGTACTGAGTGTCCAATTAATTATAATTTATTTAAAGCTAAATGTATGTATATTTTGAGAATTAAGGAAATGAATACGTATTAGTCCAAAGAATATTTTTAACGTTGTTGTTTAAATATTAAAGATATATAACTAAACGAATGATTGTATTTTAAACAGTATTTTCGCATTTATTACAAATTTTACATGTTAGTTTTAATATTTATATTTATCGTGTTTAAGAATTATTACATTTTATTATTGTTTTATACAAAGGTTAATTTGGATCAAATGGAAAATAGAATTTACAAAAGTTAATAATAGAATATAATCAAAGACAAAAATATACGACAAAGATTGGTCGAAGCAGGATATTGAATAATATTTTTTAATCGTAATTCCACAGGTAACTCCCTTGACCTAATAATATGTTTTATTTTACTTTTCATAATATTCTGGCAATAGCGTTGCTACACATTTGCTATATTTAGAAACTGTATGACGCTGTTGAAATATATTTACAGTTGGTATAAAGCTTTAAAGCTGCGAATATGTCCGTTATTAAATGTAAAATGTAAAATAATCAAACATATTTAATTAAAAGCAAATATAGTTATTATTTCACTGTAACTATCAGTTTTAACAAATGTACTTAACATCAAACAACTGCTGCCAAACATTTACGGTTTTGGAATATTTGTAGTTAGTTACTTTAATGTACTTAATTCACTTACAAAAGATATAGTACTCGTACATATGAAATTATAATAATAATATAAATTATTAGTTTTTAAGCTCTCGAACATTGTGCAATGAAAACTTTTTTGAATATAAAAGAAATTTTGTTATAAAAGGAATCTAGTCAACATAAAACGAGAGATAATGTATACATTAAATTGTATTTATATTAAATACAACGATTGTGAGGCCAATTTCTCAGTGAAACGAAAACATTACTTAGTTATTGTTTTTTTTTTTATTTAATATTTTTTTAAAACAGTGTATTTAGTAATAATTATACTATTTCAAATATTATTATAAAATGTAAATGAAGTTTAATATTATTTAAACAAATGTTAATACTATGTGAATATGTTCACACAATGAGTGTGTTATGCAGAGACGCTTTGTATTGAACGTATTCAATAAATGTATAAATTTTGTGCTTAAACGGGCGTATACTTAGTATTAGTAAACCTTTTAGAGTGCGCGCACACCTTTGACAAAACATCACATAACTATTTGATCTCGCTTTGATTCCTACGAGTTTATATAAAGGTTCGTAACCATTTGACTTTGTTGTCTCTAACTAAACTGTTGAGTTTGCTTCGAAACAATCGCACAACACTTCTGCGATTGTTTAGCCAAAGATGTGCGCCCGCTCTTGCTATTGCAGAACAACATACCATCGTTTAAGAATAAAAACATTTTGAGTTTTTATTCCAATTTGCTTTAACAATAGTTTATTCTAATTTCGCAAGAAAGTAACAACACAAGTAAACAAGTATAACAACAAAGCTCGTTATCGCGTACTACTTTTAAGTTTATTTAAATTTAGATTTTTTTTTATCGCAAATGTTTATTTCAATTCTATAATATAACAGACAGATAACATTTTATTCTCAGTTAATATTTGTTTACTTTGGAAAGTAAAATAATCATTTCTAAATTAAATTTAATAATGACTGCTTTTAATCAAATACGATTTATTATAAATAATTACATTATGTTGAATTTTAATGGTAATTTATGACATGTTAAGAATGATTTGAACTTTTGGAGAGATAAAACATATATGATGTAACAACCACCATTATTGTACATGTAAATACAGAAAGAGCGATGAAAGAAGTGGACAAATCTCTGTCTAGCCCATTTCCACGGAGGTACTATATCCTTATCCTTACATAGTATAGTAAGTAATTATATAGTTGCTATCTTGAATGCAGTAAAAATGCTGTAGTGATTGTATAACATTCTGCAGTGAATTCACCTATCAACTACGTTCATAGGTAACTAAGCGACACGACGTCGATGGAAAATTACTGATGTCTTGAGGTCAAACGGAACGTCGCGTGTACAGATTAGATTTATCAGAATTATGGCGTTTGTTTACGCGAAAGTCAAACTCTTTCTGACCCCGGTAAACATGATGCGGGGCACAGTATGCTAACTAAAGTGATTACTTTACTATGTGAGAACATTATGAGATGGTATTTGAATGGCATAATTAGCTTCACAGCCGCGGCGCGCCATGCACGTCCATGTTATTAACGCCTGAATGAACAACTCCAAAAAATGTGGTTATCTACTGATAAACAAATAACCAATAATATTGAGTATCAATAATCTAAACATATAGTTAAACCTTATTTCTACTCCTTTTACGAAAACAAAAAAAGAGTAAGGAAATGTAGCCTCTTCATCTATACTGTTATAATAAAGCTGCCAACGTCAAGGAAGCAAGATTGCTAAATTCAAAACAACTCACCGCTAGGTATGTATACATACGTATTTTTCTTAGTCCTTATTACGTTTAAAATTAAATAAAATCCTAATTAAATTGATTTAAAAAAAAATGTCTCAGACATGTCTCAGTAAAATGATTCTTCCAACATAAAGGTGAACGTTGTAAAAACTTTGAAGAGTACTTGTGATGTAATCCTTCAGTATGTAGGTTAGTAAAGCAGTGCATCGCGCACTGCCGACCCAGTCGGTACCAATTCATCACGGCTAGTGTCACCATACTCCTCATAACACCCAAATATAGTCTAAATTGTAAACATTTAATCAAAAAACCAAGAAGCTCTTTTGACGTTACACCTCTGACACTCCACGGAAGTACACTTTCATGTCACAATATCGGTCAAGCGGGAGGCTAGAGGTACTGCGTCTACGAATGATTTACATACAAATTTTACACACACATACATACAAAAATGTACACGTCGGATAACGATAAAACTTGGCACACATATACAGACAATTGCCTGGAACACATTGGCTATTTACTAAGTTTTTATTTTATTTTCGTACATTCAAAATCGCAGGCTAAAGTTAGTAAATTATAAATTGTAAGTAATGTCCTAACGTGCGAAGTAAATTAAAACCAAAACTGTAAACGTTCCGTACACACAATGTACTCCATGGATACCCTAATCTAGCAATAGGCTCCCGTTCTCAGCATTCGCCCTACGTGTCGACTCACATTATATTATGCCAATTGACCACAAATATGGGAGTCTAGAGATAGGTACACGCGACTGTGGTTCAAATGAAGATGAATTTAAAATACATTTGTACAATGCATCACACTTAGTTATATTTCAATAACTTTACAAATGTACAGAAATAAAGATTAGAATAGACAGATAACTTAGATGGATTTTAGTAATCCGTAGGCATGCAATAAATTATATAATATGCAAAAGTCATATAGAAAAAAAAGTTTTTAAAGTTGCGTTGAAAAAATCAGTTTTTACTGCCATGACACTTGTTTTACAACACTGTGTCCAGCAGTAAAGTTTCACAACAATAGCAAAAGAATGTTTAACTACTAATTTTAAAAATTTATTAACTTGTAGATTATTTCTTCGCTTGGAGTAGCCTCCGAAACTACTGAACCGATTTAAAAAATACTTTAATTGTTGGGAACTTTTCCCGGGCGACATAGATTTTTTTTTTTAATTCCGTGTCTACGAAGTCGCGAACAAAGGCTAGTATAGCATAAGATAACAACAATAAGGACACATAACTGTCATGAATTGTACTGTCGATTATGTTCAATTCCTATAAAGTGGCTATAAGTGTGTTGTTTGTTTACTAGGAGGATACTTGGAGCATGCGAGTGCATTGTGACCGCGGGATTTATAGGCCGCGGCGACGCAGCGGAGCGGGCTCAGTGCGTCTAACCCACCACGCTTGCCTCTATTATGATATATAAATAGTCCTGGCTTACGCCTAGGGTTGACAATTCTCAGACATCTCATCCAAATCTTCAATGCACATTCTGGCTACGAGTTGACAATTTAACATCGATGTCTTCTGGTCGCAATGGGTTTCAATCTCGACTACCGGCCTTTCGCAGAGTTATTAAGTGAACTGGATTTTTAATCAACTAACGACTGCAAAGATAGTGGCAGACAGTCTACTTAAGATGAAGACGTAACAAAGGTGAGAAATAAGTGGTCGGTCGGTAGTTGTCACTTTTTTCAACGGCAATGGTTTGACCTACGTTCTTGGAAAGTTGGCAGCCCTACGGCTTACGGCGCGTTGGTGCAATTGCACCGTTGACAATGCTGCACTGCGCCTACGCCCGTACTACGTACTCGTACCATTCAGTTAGATAATAATAGTAACGATTGATGACTTCTCGGTACTAGGATGCAACAAGAGAGCTAGTGGTTTGTTGTTGTCGTAATATTCGCCACGCACGTGCAACTATATTGCTACGAAGATGTTCCCATACTTTTTGTGTTTTTATTGTAGCTAAAGACGTTCACCTTTAAGTAAGGAATTACTTACTCCTTACGGAAAGTAAAAATGAAAAGCCGATGTCAAGGGACTGAAACTTTTCCTTTAATATAATTTTAGCTTTATCTCATTTTCGTAAAGTTTTTGTTTGTACTTTTCAAAATACATACTCATAAAGCCAGCTACATGCGGTCAGTTCTAACTGACAGTTTTAACTGAATTTTCGAACCGTCCTGTTAAACTGATGGTTACGATCTCAAAAACATTTGTTCAGTCTTGCGTCAAGAATCAAATGAGATATCTGCTAAAATCTTATTTGGTATCTCCGAACACTGATATATCTTGCGATTTTGAATTCTTATTCGCAAAGTTATGACTTTAAAGTTACATCTCTATTGCTTTCTATAAAAGTATTGTTATTGTTGTATTATCTCGACCCGACAAAAAGCACTTGTAAAGGTGTTTATTTAATTCAAAACAATAAGCAATGTAACGTGAGAGCGCGCATGTTAATATAAAGGTTTGTATAATCTAAACAGTGTCGGCATTTGTGCATAAGAAGTTATCAATAATAACATATTCGTAATATTAATTAATTTGAGACGTTTACATCTCCCAGACAACACGACACCAAGACAATGCTATTTGTTCTTTTGAATTTTAGATATAACGAAATCTTGTATAGAATCGATTACATAAAGGTACTGAGCCTTTTGTAAACACAGCGAGGCTTTTAGAGATTTCACTAACAAATGTAGATCCAATCATGATTTTTAAAAATTGCGCCAGTATCCACTAAATCGTTTATCGCTACGAACGAAAAATATATCATTAACACATTCATTTAAAACATTTTGTAACTGTTCCTTTACCAATCAAAACTTAGGTAATACAATACATAACAAGGTCTGAAATACGCTACTAAACAATAGGTTAGTCACAATTAACTGCACGTCGCTCGTAATGCTAAGGATGCTGCTAACTCGTGATTAATGAATGTTTTATTGTACGAACTACCCACGGGCGAGCATTCGCCGCAGCAGGCACACGCAGCCGGTGCTGTTTGTTATTGTTATTGTTATTGCTCAAATCTTCAAAAAAATCCTTTGATTACTTACTTATGAACGGTCTTAATTCCAACTTAACTTTTCATTTAAATTAACTCCAATTCCTGAGGCCGATAATTACCCTCTCGACACCGATCATTATTTATTCTTTCGCCAGCGACTCCTGCCACGTGGAAATAGAAAAAAAAAATAAAAGTGAGTAGCTTATAAGTTCTACCAGACTATCCTCTAAATCAGTGCCAAATTTAATCGCGATCCCATCTGCCGTTTAGGCTACAAACTCTAACAAACATTCATCTGTCCATCCATCCATCCATCTAAACTTTCACATTTATAACATTAACGAGCTGTTGCCCGCGACTTCGTCCGCGTGGTATTAGAAAACATACGAACTACAAACGCTAACAAACATACATCCATCCATCCATCTATCCATCTATCCATCCATCCATCTAAACTTTCGCATTTATAATGTTAGTAAGATAAGATATCAATTAGGCATATTGTAATAATTTTATCTCAATACATTAAATCATTTTTGTATTACAGGTTTTCAAAAAGCTGAAATATCTGAATATCGGTTAATGTAGAATTTTCTATCTCGGTCTTACTAAATCGAATCAAACGACGCACTAGCTTCAATAAACTTCATATACGAAACAGTAACAGGAGTATCTGATACACTAACTGATAGACCTCACTCTAGAACAAGGAAGTCGGTCGCAATAAATTACTGGCGTGCAGTCGACTCCATAAATAAACAATGATATCTCTTGATACACCACAGGATCAGATCTCGAGATTGAAGCTAAGCTCTTTTGATGTTTCGCACTAACCAATAAATTTACAACCCAAGCTTTTACTCACAACTTTGTTTACAACGTACTAGTACGTTTTACAATCTCAAATTGTAAACGTTATGAATCAGGATCCTTGTGCCGCTTGAAACACATAAATACTAATATTTTGCAAGAGTGCACCGGATCCGTGCTATTTGCAGAATTCTTGTTTGAATAGAACGTAAATAATGTGCGTACGGCGGCTGCGTGCTCGTCGTAAAATCGACTTCTTGGAGCTTTAAACACATCGATAGGTCATCCCGCAAAGTTTACGTAGGAATTCCCGGAAAATCGGTGCGAGGGTGGTCCTACTTTACTTACTCTTGTAAAAACATGGCATTAAAGCGTGTATCGTAAAAAATGACTGCGAAGGCTTAGATTTACGATTTTAGAAGTGACCTTAAGTTACAAATAATTTCTTTTCGTTCAAAAAAAAGACTAAGAAGTTACAAATAAGTACGGATTTTTACTATAAACTTTTTTATATTTTAAAATATATATTACTTGCAGCTTTACCTAAATTAATCATTTTATTGGTATTTTTATATAAAATACCAATTCTATGTTGTTTTGTTTTGATATTAATGAATTTAAAGCGTAATTAAACTTTTAGCAGACACAAGTTAAATCAAGTTAAGCAAGCGATGACTTATTTTTAGAATAATTTGCCTGATGAAAATAGCCTGGCTTACAAGATGTCCAAGTTGTACAATAAAGAGAGAATTGTTATGTGGCACAATGCAATTGAAAATTAAATTTGATTATACAAAATTGTTTTGATATTGAAGGGAAGTGATGTCGGTATCACAACAGGACGTCCCAATGTGTATTCTTGATGCACAAGGCTGTTGATTTTGTCTTTATTGCATTGTAAGAGCCACAAGTGCCACTGGTGGGGAGGCAACTTTAATAAAACTACAGGTATGCATTTAGAAGTCGCCTTTATTTTCAAATTAATTTTTACCTGGATTTTTTCAGGTTTAAAATTCAACAACCTAGCTTGTTCTAGACAAGAGAAAGTTATCTAAAGCAGACGCTCTGACGTAATCAGAGATATAATTGAAATTGAAGAGACACCAGTCTGCGGGAACGCTCGCTAAAATTTACTGACACCAAGTAAATGATACGTCTGGTGTCAGAGGGCGGCTACTAATAGCTATTTCTATCACTTAGTTGCATTTAATTAGCCGTTGTTTATTGCATGTTACTAGCGAAACAAAACAAACGCCGATATCTGGCCTTGTCACGTTCTAGATTGTTAACATCAATCAAATTAATTTTAGTTTCATTCTGTAAATAGAACATTGTTGTACCCATTAGTAACAACAAAATTAGGGCAATAGTTTATTAAGATAACGGTTATATTGTCGCGAACGTTTGGCGGACGGCTTTGAGAATTGAGCCGACAAATTATACCTTAATAAAACAGATTACATCTCAATGCGATGAAGAAAGTATCACAGAATTACTTGAAACTCAGGTTGCAAACCAGATAAAGATGTATGACGTTTATCGAAAAACCAAAAAATTACAACTAAATGAGTAAAACAGAAAATAACGTAACAACTATTAACGCTTAGTTTTTTTTGTTATATTTTATTTCAACATGAATCTTCTATACATACTTTTTTCTCAAGTCGTTCCTCATTCTTCCCTTCAACATGCTCACAACTTACAACAAACCATTGTAGGTACAACGTTATTTATTTATCACTAAGTCTAACAATATTATTATTATGAATTTTAAAATTAAACCTCCTAAGAAATCGGTGTTGCGTGCAACAAAGTAGCTTTAAACATATTGGCAGCATTCAGTTGCTTAATGTCGGCTCGTAAACTTAAACACAACAGTTAGTACCAAAAAGTTTCACAACACGTAATATATGAACACTATTTCATATAAGCTTTCACTATTATAAGCTTCTTGCTAATTTTGTATTTCTATACTTAACACATCAAAAACCATACAATGTATCTTATTGCGAATACAACATGTGTTTAATTTCAAAGTGTTGAAGTTAAAGAGAGAGTCGATTTTATCACATAAACCACTCGAAATATGTATTTAAAGGTCTGTAATGCAATACCATGCTTTTATTATATTTTGTACTATGATAAATGCACAAAATTACACCAGATGTAACTAGTAATTAAGTTTTCGTGTTATACTCGTATGTTTCCTACTTTTCCATCAAACTAGTGTGGTGGCGCCAGACGCCGCGCTGACAGCTTTCAAACCTATCATTCTAATTCGAGTGAATAATGGACAAGCGCGATAAGAACTTTGTGACTACATATTGCGGTTATAATATAAATGGGCAAATATTATCTTCTCATTAAACAGAGCACGCTAATCTGTTAACTATATTGTTAAGGAAAGGCGCCGATGTCTGTCACGCAGTCCATACTATGACAGGCTCAACTCATCTGTGTAATTGTGTGTAAGTATAAACATTTTAATAAAATAATTAATTGAAAAAACTTGTTGGTTCCTGGCGAATGATATTTATATATTTTTGAAGCGATGAATGCGTTAATATCAATTTAAATCAGATTAACATATTATAGCACATAGCTTCCGATTGCAACATATTCAGCCATCTTCGCGCCTAATCCTTAGCTGCATAAAACTGTACGTTTCATATCTGTACACCTATGTATACATCTGGTACGGCCCAATTACAACGCAATTAATTCTCATTAACGTGTACAGATTCATCAAATTGTCGCATTGTTTGTAAATAGAAAAGCTATTTTAAGAGCAACAATTCGCAAAGAATTAATATACATAATTATAGTGAGGGGAGTCAGTGACTCGCAAGCGGCAAGCAACAAGTGGCATCGTCTGGCACACGTCCAGTCACTGAACCTGATCTCTCGGGATATTCCATCCCCTGCTGTTTACGAGTCTCAGATAATGACAGCCTATTACACGACCACTTTGAATTGCACCTTACGATAATTTCGCGTGAATACACTAGGCGCCCGAGATAAACTCGTTTTGGTAACAATGTAAGGTGCGCTTAGTGAAACATTGTTATACTTGGAGACCGCCTGCGTAGTCGTTACAAACTTTTAGTTTGTTTTGTTTATTTTAATACAAATGTTTTTTTAATAAATGCACAATTATTAATGATGAATACAAGTAGGTAGCAAAGTGTGATCGTGGCGGTTAGATGGGTAATATTTATCATATTTGAAAATAACAATAGAATGGAGTAAAGCATTTTTTTTAATGTAGTATCAATTAACTTAAGAGTTACGAAAAGAAATAATGGATATCTGCTTGCCCTTGCTGAATCGTATGATAATACAAAAGGCGTGCGACTTTCGCATTGTACAGAGATAAACACGTTAAATGCCAATGTATTTATGTGCACTCGTCTGCATCTGACATAACCACAGGTAGCTATGAGTTTCATAATGTTTTCTGATTAACAAATACATTAATTTAATAAAACATTTAAAGAAATTATTTTGAGTCAATTGTAGTTTAGCAAAAATTAACTTATTGAAACGCTCTGAATTTTATTTGTTAAGAATAAACTTCATATTATTCTCCTTAAAAATAATTCACTTTTATTAAATCAGAACCACAGGGCAATTGAGCGAATATTTACACCTCGAATGATGCGATCCTAGTAAAGATACAAATAGATGTCAAATATCTTTAAAAGACTCATTGGGTGTTTACTTCTGTTATCCTGAAAAAGATAAGTAAATACCGTCAGTAAGCATCTTTTCCCAGAAGTAAGGAATTAAAATACTGATAACACACATAAAAAACATACAGACGAATTGAGTACCTCCTTCTTTTGGGAAGTCGGTCAATAAATTGTGTAAGAGGGAGTAACAAAAGGTATTACGAAAGCTCCCACATGTTTCAATATAGACGTTTGTCCGTTAACGAGGGTTTCATTTGCAGGCGTCAAATTAGATTTCGTCGAAGACAATCAACACGAGACGAGACCTCTTTACATGAGTGATTCATCTTCATCAAATGAATAAGATGAATCTAAATAGATAGCAGCGGTGATACTTTGCCAGACAGCGCGCTTCGAGACGCTAAATTGATCCTAATCACAGCAATACTTTTCTACTCTTCCGTATTAAAATTGAGGAAAACTTAAAATTTGTTAAATTAATTCGATTTCGATAATGTAACAAACCCTGAATTAAAGTACCAATCAGTTTTAACAATTCGATTGAAATTGTCATAACAAAAAATAATCCAACAACATAAGTACAGTCGCGTACATATCGCGTCGGTATTATATCTTGCAATCGATAATCATTTGGACTTTTTTATGCCTTGAAAATTTGAAGGTTTTAACGTATTATTCCATATTATACAGGAGAATAATCAAAATAAAACTGTGATTTTCATATGATCAAAATACGGATAGCAACTTAATTGTAATTTATATGAAGGAGGCGAAGTAATTTTTTTCGAGATGCAAGGCAAATTTTCTGTAACTGGAATATTGCGAATGATGGCGACTGTACATCTTGAATTTCATGTAAGTATGGTAGTAACCTGAGGTCGATCCCCCGAGTTCGGATTAATAAAAGTATTCATTACCAACACAAGTGCTGCTTTACATTATATCCCCATATCTTAAACACTTAAGCTTAAGGAATAAATCGATATTTACTAATGTATTACTTCGTAGCAAAGAAAGAGTTTAGAGAACTTATAACGTTGAAATTATACAACTCACATTTGACGTTCAATTTAAAACCAATTGAAAGGCTTGGTTAAAAATGACGCTATTTGTTACTTAAAAAACCGAAAAAAAAACTAGAGTAACTTCCCGTCTCTTGAGTAAATTTTCTGGGAAAGAAAAAGAATCAAATGATACCACGATCATCAAAATCAATTCTGTTAATGAAAAAGCATTAACTATGTTTCTCCATATTGAGTCTATTGAATCAACTGATTAGAAATTGAATATGTAAAAACTCTCATGGCAACAATCACAAAAGGTAAGCAATCACCAACAGAATATGAGCATAATGCGTTGTTTTAAGACGAAACGTGTCTCATATTCGAGCATACGAGCCTGCTGTGGTCTTCGAAAGAAATAATTATGAACATCACCTCCTACATAAACGCCATTGTATTCTTCGTGATTAGAATCGAGTTAATATGTTAAAAAAATCTAATTATAATAATTAGACCACGTTAATCTATTTTTTAATCAAATTTTACATGTTTGTCAAATTGTCAATTGATATTTTATACCTTTTTCAGACTTCTCAACCGGCCAAATATTTGGGACCTCATTGAAAAGCGTTAAATGTTTACTCTCTCCCTTTAGTTTTAGTCCGGCTGTAGATCCATCCCTACAGTTAAGTTCCGTCATAGTACTAGGTAGTAACAGTGCGCCAAATTCCATCCTCACCTCTTTGACGGTAAGCATTCCACAATTTTTGTGTAACATTCTACCTCGCACAGTCGCATTACAGAATAAAACGTACTCAGCGGTATTTCCAAACAGTTACGTCTTCGGGTCCTATAAGAAAAGACCGTACTCTTTCCTTAAAGGCCGATAACGCATAGACGGTTCAGGTAATGTTGATGTCCATGAGCGTCGGATCACTTAACATTATTCGTTTGCCCGTTTTCTTATAAATATGAGGCGACTCAGAACTTTAAAGCACAGTTGGGGCGATATGATGAAACTCCTCAGGAGAGTCACACCCAAGACTGATAGTAGTGATAAGGATAATAAGAAGGAACGCAGAGAGCAGATCGTCGCAGGCCAGAGGAGGCAGCAGACGCGGGGCGAGCGGGCGCGGGCAGATGCGGCGCGGCGGGGCGTGCCGGTGCGCGCGCGCCGCCCACTACGTTATAAGCGAGCGCAGCGTGCTCGGCCGCACAGCGTGACCGGCGCCCGAGAACGACGCTAGAGCGTGCGGTGCGACAGCGACACGTCTGCGGCCCGCTCCACTCCCGCGCCGATACCGCACTGCTATTGCGGCTCGACCGTCTCGCGAACTCTGTGCCACTCGTTATACCGTGATACGAACCGCGAAGATCGCTCCTGTGCCGTATTACCGTGCTACCGTGCTGCAGATCGATCAGCTGGCGACGATCGCGACCGCAACCGCGCTCTATACGTACGCTACTAGCTGCATGCAAAGGTAAGCGTCCTCTATTGAAAATCACTACTTATTAAAAAAAAAAAATTTTTAGATGGTTTAAAAACCAAGAAAAATAGTACCTTAAAATTATGATAAATACCTGTTTTATAGCTCGCCATACGTGTTGGGCGTTAGAAACTCCGCAGAAAATTCGTAGAAACGCTTTCCACGATACGTACCTTCATGTATTTTCCTATATAGTAAAAATTACATGTTTTCTTTTTATAATTTCTTTGACCGATTTAAATAATCTAAAATATTAACATGTTTATGAAAACTTTTTGTAGTATTGTAGGTAAGTTTTGTAAAATATCACTAACCCTCGCAAAATCGAACAACAATTTCATAGCTCGATATACGAGTATTAGATTTCTCACATAAATCTAAACGGTTAAATATAATGCTTATCAAAATTTAACCCTAATTAACCTCTCAGTGCTAATAATATGCTCTGTATTTTTTTAACTCTTATCTATTTTAGATATTAAAATAGACTTTTGTTATGCATAGTTGTTTTCAAAAGACCAACATTGTTGTATTTAGTTTACAATATGAGTATGGACACTGCGACTAATTTTATTTTAATTCATGCATTAACAATAAGACATTTTTTCTTATTGTAGCTTTATCATGAACTTAGCCACAATCCAGTGCTGGCAATAAATCAAAGTTTTTTAGACCACGCACTCTCACTGTACGTCTCTACTAAGGAGCTTGGAACCTACCATAAGTTAGAAATAACTAGGCCATAGACAACCGCGATCTACTGCCGGTTGGTTGATGATGCTATCTAAGGATTAGGATAAGGATTCTACCAACAGACAGAATTATTTGTAACTGATCTTTGCATATAATGTAATTCATAAAGCTTCATGATAAGAGATCAAAATGATAATAATTGTTAAGAGAATCAAAATAATGCATTATACCGACTTTGCTTGCTAGTTCTTATAATATTTTTTACAAATACGACCGTCGCGAATTTATGTTTTGCGTGGGGTCAACGTTTAAAGTGGGGTCGAAAGCATTCGCTCGGCCGCCGCGCCGCCGGCCACTGGCTTTACCTGTGACCTTGTCTCGCGCCAAGAGGGCTGCCTCCTTTTCAGGTTTGACCCGATTTAAACGGGTACAACAATGTGTGATCTAATCATTAGGTGTCAAGATTTTTTTCGACTTCTTTTAAAGCTTAAGGAACTTCGTGAAGAAGTCAAAAATCGATAAGACACTGGTAATTTTTATTAGCGGCTATTATTCGGGTCTAAGTTTTATGGTGGCAAGTTGACAGCCCTATTGCTACCCGGCCGTATTTCTATAATTAACTCATCGATATGCTTTCTTTTTAGGCATTCTTTATACTCTGTGTACGAAAATATTTAGTTCACTCCTGTACGAGTTTGATTTTTATTTGTATTGATTTTACTATTTCAACTTGTTTAAAATCCCATGAATTTTTAATAATATAATTGGTAATCCATTACTATCTACTTAGAGTTTTCAATAAATGTTTGCTAATTGTCTAATCTATTCGTGACATCTGAATGTTAGGTTAGGTCTTTAATTTTTTTAAATCGTAACGAGCTTGCCTATTCGCACTTTGTATAATTGTATGGGCAAAAGCGACAGGTTTTTCCAGGCAACTTTCCTAAAGAGCTAGAATATGTGATCATGGTTACCTTGCGACATGTTAAGAGAGTTACTTAGTATAATAAAATGTGTTACAAAAGTGTTCCTAGTCACAAACTTCTGGAACATACTGTTATGTAAGAAAAAAATACACTTGACCTCTTGACATACAACTTTATTGTTATTGATACGGTTAAAAAACATATTACGAGTTCAAAGAACACGTGGAGAGCATACTATTGAAGTCTCTCGTAGTAACAGCACAGATGTGTTGACGACCAATAGTCTAGGTCAGGAATGACGAACCAATGGCTAAAGCAATAATGTTACACAATCTCAATCAGATCTCAAAATCCATTCTGTAGTTTACTACAAAAACGTTTCATTTAATTATTATGTGACTAGTGATCCCTGCGCGTTGAAATATTCCTATAGTTACAAAGTCAAAAGTCAAAAGTATTGATTGATGTAAACGTCTTTGAACTCATGAGATCTTTATTTAGAAAACTGCCACGTTGATTTGTACGCCATCACTGGTCTAGGTCGATACTTCTCAAACTGTCACATATTTTTTGAAACGAAGTTCACTCGGTTGGCAACTGTATAATTATTAAATTATTGTTATCACGTTTGCTTGTTATCGTTTTATAATAAATGTTTCGTATTGAAGTGTTTGATACACTTATTACTGCAAAAATATTTCTAATATACGAGTCAATGCTAGGCTCGGGTCAAGGTCCTCGGAAAGGGTATCAAAACATATGTTGCTCTATTGTAATTACACGGAACGGACTGTAGTTAACTTTTTAAAATAATATAGCATATATTGTATTCAGGAAGTCAATAGAAAATTTTATCGATTCTAAATCGAAATCTAATCGTACAAAATAAGTAATAATATACTTGAGCTGTTTATTTTGTAATTTCATACGTAATTTTGTTAACTAATGGTCGTCCATTGGTTGAATTCGCTCATGGTCTATAATCAAACAAGTTTTTATTATTTTACATTAATTATAGCTTTATACATTTCTTTTCCTTATTTAAATTGTGTCAAATCTTACGTTCACCCGTTTGCGCAATTTCCTTAGGAGTTATATTTACAAAATGATATAAAATCTTTTGAACTTTAAAAAGGTTTAGCATCACTGGCCACTGATATACAACTTATACGAATGTTTCGGACTCTGTACCAAGTGGTAGGAGGCACTGACCGCCCGCCAAATGACAATTGTATCGGCCGATTACATACGCTTGACCCATCAAACTTTTAGCTTAGCGTAGGTCTCCATTGCCGAAATACCTGTACAATAAACAGATTTTCATTCTTTTCATTCTCTGTGAAAAAACAAAGACGGTTTTGTACATGTGTTTTTGCAGTGAAAACCCATGCTAACTGACACCGTTGTCGTAATCTATCGACGATACTTTAGACGCGCGCTTAATATAAATTAATATCCCTCGCCACTTGACTTTCTAATTAGAACTTTATTAATTAAAATGTTCTATTTGTAATTAATGTTTTAGTTAATTTTCAAAGTTAAAGCACAAAAATTGTGATAATACATTTAATCAGAAATATAAGAGTTTTAAAAACATTACACATTTTTAACTTTTGTTTTAGTTTTAAGCACTACTTTATTAAATTAAAAATTCGCTAATAAGTTTAAATTCGTAATATAAAAATAATAGAAATAATGTTTAGATTGTAATGAAACGGCCAATTATTTCTCAACCGAATAAATGCACAAAGTAAATGCAGTTTCCAGTAAGTCGTCAAATGCAATTACAAAGTTAGAATTTTAATTTGTCTTGCACATAGATAATTGAGAGGTCGCGGCATAGCAATACGGCAAACGTATAAATAATGTAATGACCAGCACATCGGATAGTGCCTAGATAAAACGAGACGCGCAACTCTAGTTGCTACGCGCGGACTTGATTACTAAATTGCCATAGGCATTCGAACGTAATGACCGTCCTAGGCAAAAATATGATCGCTTCCTTAACGGTGGATTAAAGGTGCGTTCAAATTTAGCATTAGTACATGGTACAAATCGTACAGCTATGAAGCAAGGCTGCAGGTCTAGCGAGCGAGAGATGTAATTATTCAATCGAGTGCAGTCGCACCGACGGCGACTGGGAGCCCTCCGCCTCGCACGCGGCCCGCACGTGACCGACAGTCGGACCTGCGGCGCTGGCAACTGGCAACGCAC
>NW_013525157.1:5248643-5257809 GCF_000836215.1 Papilio polytes
ATCACTTAAAGAAAAATCTTGAATTTATTTAACGTAAACGCACCTATTACCGCTACTTTAAGCATTGTTCAGATTGAGGCTCAAAAAGTAAGCATAATATTCGATTGATGTCTAATGAAAATAGTTTAATGCCACTTATCCCAACACTGGTAAACCCTCAATTAATTCAGGCGGGACTCACTAAATATGACACCCTGCTAATTCTTATTATAATCAATACATTGCCTAATGAAGATAGCATTAATAAGTATGGGTCCTGAGTACAGTACTTGTGAAGTCCAGAAATAAATAGAATTAGGAGTGTTCCTATAAAGTTCGTTAGCATATTAAAAAGATAGTAACTAGTGATATAATTATAGTTGGTACAAGAACACCTTTTAGCAATTATTACAGTCTACTGCAATCAATAATGTATGACATACTATTAATTATATTAGAACTAATTGCTCGGACAAGCAGAGCGACATGTGATTGTTTCAATATGTAAGATACAACATAATTGCATTGTTATATTATCTCTGTCACTACAACCTGTCTATAATTATTGACCACATAATGGATTCAATAATCCGCTAACCACATTATACATATTTATGAAATTAAAAATAAAAAAGGAAATCACTATACTAACTAACTGGCTGATGTAATGTATTGTAAAATAAACCATAAACTGATTACAAAAAAAAACAGACGAATTGAGTACCTCCTTCTTTTGCGAAAGGGAAAGAAAGAAACCCAGAGCAATCTGTTGGTCATTTATGTACCTTAGACAAAAACAATACACTCTTCAAAACATATCATGCTAATATTATAAATGCGAAAGTTTAGATGGATGGATGTATGTTGGAGTTTGTAGCCTAAACTGCTTTACGGATTTCGATAAAATTTGGGATTGATGTAGAGAATAGTCTAGAAGAATATATATGCTACTTACTTTTATACGGAGTCGCGGGCGAAAGCTAGTGGAAAATAAATAACCTTGTTTTCAGGCACAAAAATGTTTTCGCACAACTTCTATATTTATATATCAAAGCTTAAAAAGCAAAAATTGTGACTAACAAGCACGTTTACTTAAATATTAAAATTTCTTTAAAAGTTAAGTAAAAGATTAAGAAAAGATTACATGTCTTGGTAATTTTTAAGTATGAAACCTAAACCTAAGTCTATCATAATAAACTAGATGTAGTAATAAGTATAAACCGTTTAAAATACGCGTAAAACGTTTTCACACACTAACTATTCCATCAACGTCTTTTGAACATTCAGTGGAAATTACTTATAATTTATTATCTAGCATAATCGTTTCCGGGGATATAATCTTTTACCGTTACATCTATAAATAATCGAAGTAAAACTTGCAAATTATCAAAGATATTTCATACCGGATTATACTTATGTATAAAAATTACGTACTTAGCAAAAAATATGGCGTCGACTGAACCGACAAGATCTCGAGGTGATGGGTCGGGGACATGTTTACAAAAAAGTGACAATAAAAAATGTATAATATTATAAAACTATAAAACAAAACAAATCTATTTTAAATAAGGAATGTTTTTAATAAAACATTTATTTGAATGATCGAAATGTAAACTAATTACTACAATCTACTGATAATTATTAAAACTCTCGAGAGAAATTTCAAATTCACTTAAAAAAATAAACGCTTGAACTTACTTAAATTAGTCGATACATCCTCTGAACTGCACTTTAACACTTTAACAAACTTAGTTGTAATTTAACATCATCTCTGATATAGGATACTTTATGCTTAAAAATGTTTCAATAGGCTTAATTTTTTTACTTACTAGATCTTTTACTTGGTCCTTGAAAGCTACACTCCCATCTGGTTTTTTCTGTCTTTGATTATGGAAACTACCAACTATTAAAAGTATAAATTATGATGAGACCAGTAATACTAAACTATGCAGTGAAGACTTGTTTGTAACATTGTGTGGTCTCTAACTGCATTGCGTCTCTTTATATTTTGTAATGTATTTTCGCCTCCCTCGACGAGTGCGGCGTCGCCCTAGCAATCAACTCAAGTGCGACCTTCCGCTTACTATCCTTGCAGCGCGCGTCTTCCCGCACTGCCTACAGCTCTGATACATTATCATTCAATTGCTTTTGTTTAACCTCACGTATGAGTCTCACGGGTCACACTTTTGATTTGTTACATATTCTTCTTTCTATCCGCACGATTTAGTAGCGCAATATAAGAAAATTTTACTATCTTGTTTGATGCACAAAAACGTTGCACGAGGGAAAAATATTGTGTAACCTAATCTAACATTATAAATGAGAAAATTCAGATGGATGGATGTTTGTTAGAGTTTGTAGCCTAAACTACTGAATGGGTCTCTATGAAATTTAGCATAGATGTAGAACATAATCTGGAAGAACAGATAGGCTAATTACTTTTGTTTATTAGTTAAAGCCGACAGGGTCGCGGGCGAAAGCTAGTAAGACAAACATGTATATATGACATGACATGCATTTCATCCAATAGTTATGTTTTAACTCGTAGAGTAACTAGTAAACTATTTAGTTGATATCAAGATGACCATAATAGATCCACTTTATCTATAAATTTGGTATCCAAAATGTTATTTTTATGATAGGTCCAAAGATAAATTTAGCACCCATGTCGGCTAATTTTAGAATGACACACAAAGGAAGAAGATGATTTGCATTTTTATTAATGAAGAGGTGAAGTCATCTTGCACCGAGTAGCCGTGATGTCTCGCTTTTATTTAAACAAGAAAATCTGTGGCTTGAAAATATTAAAAAAAGTAATTGTGCTCAGGGAAAATTAAAAAGAATATTCTGGAAATTTATATTGATAGTCAAATAGTAATACGTAAGTAGATATTTGTTTTTTTATCTACTTAAAGAAAATGCATTTCACGATATAAAATGGCTGTACTTAGGAAATGAAAAGTATCAGTATCGTGTTTCAAAGGGCGCTACTGGTGTCGTATTTCACAGACCCTTCACTATAAAAGCATAAGCTTCTCGAATTACTTGCATTCAGTGGTTTGTTTGCGTCAAAGCAACTTAAAAATGACCTCCAGTAACATTTAGCCTTTGCCGCAGACCCGTTTAAAGTAGGTCTTATTTTTATATCAGTCTTCGATAATAACTTGAGCGTAAAGTTGACCTTTAAAAGTTATAAATAAGTACTGGAGTTACTATACTTTTAATTGAACTTATTTTTAGTCTTATTTTATTTTTTAGAACAAATTATGGTGATCATAGCTTGTGACCATCTTAATTATAATCAATATCATTTTTTCTACCTCTCGACTCACAAAATTATTTAATAACGTATCTACCCAAAGTTTTATACCTTTACATTTGTATTAAAACATATTCTCATGTTTCTGATTGAGATCTTTGATTTGTAAAGTTGTAATTGTTTGTTGCAGATATAAAGATGTTGTTTTTGCGGCGGGTGCAGATGGCTCTGCTGGTGTTTGCGGCGGGGGCGGCGATGTGCGGGCGCGCGGACGCGGCCAGCGCCGCCATGAAGCTGTGCGGCCGCAACCTCGGGGTGATTCTCAGCAGGGTGTGCAGCGAATACAACAGCCCCGCATGGGATGTACCCACAGGTAAATCTACCTTACACGACATCGTGATACTTCACATCACAACGTATATTTTTCCGTATATATAGTTGTTATACCGTTACTAGTAATTACATCTGACTGTTATCAGATAAGCAGTACAGCAGTGCACCGTAGTCAGTCTTCACTGCTATATGTTTCATCTTCTTATTGGAATTCTGTCAATCAACAAGTAATTTTATTGTAGTTTACTTAATAATAACAATATCTTATTTTTTTAAACTGTAACACATATGTAAATGTTTATGTAGGAACGTACATTGATATAAACTTATTTGATAAGTAATCCTACAAGAACACATCAATTTATTCATGCGTTGACGCAATACACGCACTAAGACAATACACGTGTCTCATCCCAAAACGACACAATCGGTGGCGATAAGTGTATGACGACGGTCATTCACATAAACTTTTCACCCAAACTATTTATGTACCAAAATAAATAACATCATATTACTTTAACGCAAAAAACTCTTGCTCGAAATGCTTTCTTAGTTTACAAACGGTATAATCTATGTTTTATTGATTTCTAAGATTGATTAGAGGTTATGATATTTTATTTACTCACGTGTTTGTGAACAAACCTTTAGATTAAAGTAAGGAAAAACTTTTGTCGAATTACGGTTACTAAGAAACTGTAAAATTTGTTACCAATGTGTTTAATAAAACTCGAAAGACTTCACCTTATCGATTGTTGGTGATACCAGCGACTTATACGTATATTATAATATCTCATAATCTGTATCTAATGTAATACTGAATAACTTATCTGAATACAATATTTGTTTAACTAATCTATCATTGTCTCTATTGCTTCAAGTAGAATGTAAGGGACGACAATATCTACTCTACTGCTACATTAAGCAAACGTTCTAGCTTGTTATTATAAATCAAGATGAAGATGGCTTCACGGACTTAGCGATAACCGAGAATTAAGATGGTTCGCGTTTACTTTCACTAACCACATAAACTACTTCCTTGAGGCAAAGTGAAAGGCGGGTCCTTAAGATGCTTTAAATGGTAATTATAACTCTACAAATCGCAAATAACTGCCACTCTGTAAATTTGTATGTGACTTAGGGCGGAATAATATTGAACAAAAATGAATATTGAACCCTTCGCTTCGCATACGCTGTTTATAATCTGATAGACATGAATTTTATAATGGAATTAGGTTTAGGCATTATATGTCGTTTCAGTGTACAGCCGTTAAGGTTTTACTTGAAGTTTATTACGAGTTTTAGCGAGTTAGGACGAATATCATGTATATAAGTAAATGGCTAAATATTCTCACGAGTTCGTGCAACATAAATCGTCTTATTTTTTTTGTCATATAAAAATTGAGGTCTACAAAATACATAAAACAAAAGAGAATTAGTATTCTTACCATAAATATGATTTGACTATGAGACCTGTTATATTGTTAAAAGATTAATGTTAATCGTAGATAAACTGGTCCCGAGATAACCTTTTGAAAATAACTGCCATTATCAAGGTTATAATCTAACTAGACGTAATTATATTCGCATCAGTGCCATCAAAGTTAATATTATAATATACACTTTAATTAACTTAGTAATTACCTAACAGATTTATGTTTTCAATCATCAATCGCAAAGAAAAATAATAGTTTACAGCGTCCGCCTGCCAACAGACATTATCAATGAGAAATAGAAATCCATATCTCCTTTATTTAGTAAAATATATAAAAAAGTATGCTATCTCTTATTCAAGCTGGATAATAATGTTAAATGTTAACATAAATTGGTAAATATTTTTTTTATTTTGTGGCAAATTTTGTTGAATACATTTAAAGATAATAGAACATGCCATGTGAACATGATTTGCCTTACCGCTAGTAATTCTTCCTATACTAATCATACAAATACAAATTAAACTGGTAACTGATTTGATAGAATTGGTTTTCGAGAACAAAATTAAAATCTAGTAAAACAATAACCATGTTAAAAGTCTATACTATTGTTGTATGCCTAACAATTAGCATTTCTACTCTCATTATAAAAGTTTTGTCTATATAACATTACGTCTAGACGTTAGTCCATATTAGTTATTAAATTAATAATATTAATACTTATTGTTGTACAAAAATAATTAAATAAATATATTGTATAATAGTTATATTATAAAGTTATGTAGAACAATTCTACGATTTATACGATCAACCTAATGAAAGTAATTTTATATATCATTTTCTCATCTGGACAAAAACACGAACAATGCAAGTTTTCTTCACAATTAATAAAATACATGAAGAATTTGACCCGCGAATACAGATCCTAAATACAAAGTATATGTATAACAGTAAGTGTTCACTGCCGTAGCTGTGCAATAACATCCTATCTCTGGTTATTGAGCGATTAATAGGAATAACATCCTTTTATGTGTTTAAATAGAAAGCCACGGTATAAAACAAGTGTAAACATATGTAAGTAGACACTCTACACACGCACATACACACACACATTTTCGTAAATATTTATCGGTGTTGATAAAAAAACAATCGTGGTACCTTAGATGTCTGACCAAAACATAATGCGACTTTGAACCGATCATACATAGCCAAAACAATAAACCCTTAGCTTTATTTGTTTTGGCTATGTACTTCTTTTAAATAATAAGTGCTGACTATTTAAGTATGTAACTTAATATTATTCGAAACCTGCTTAATTTTCATTCTTTGTTTAAATAATTTCGGTTCACTTAAATATGTGGCATTAAAATATAATAAAATCGTATTCAATTCACGATATTCTGTTACAAGCTGCAGCATATACATGCGTACGTACAAATGTAGTTCGTTTTTATCGCAACATTCAGCGACCTCTTGAGTGTTTACATCTAACATAATCACAGGAAAACAGACGGCTACTTAGGTGCACGTCCTCTTATTTAATATGACCCCTTCATTCTATCCTTATCACTTCATCACGAAACTATTCCGTGGCCTGTATATGCATAAAGGTCGATTTTGAAGGAAATAGAAGCAAAATTCAAAATAATGATGACTTTTAGACCTTTACGGGAAGCAAATCTTGAATTGGAAGTTCCGGAAGCTGAGATTTAGTTTATAAAAAATGAAATATATTGTTTATACCACGATAAGATAAGTTATAAAACAGTATGATGTAACTCACGTATGTTAAGTCTATCAAAATTAAAGTAGGGTAGATAGCATTGTATAAGATAGTTAACCGCCAATTCATAAATGTTATTTATACTGGGGTCATATGTCCAACAGCTGCTTACCGACTGATCCATATCTTCCGTGGTGCGTAGTGTACTAAAGAGGTCAAGAGTAATCCTTTTAAATGTTTGGATGCGACGTGAGTCAAGCGATGTACTCGTATCATGACGATCTGAGGTCAGGTCCACCGCCTCTCTCGCGATGCGGTAACAAAGTAATAAGATTATCTATTACTAGACCCTTTGCGGTTCCACTGACCGACATACGTCTGATAAATTATAAATTCAGTTCAATTTAATTTTCATCATGATTAATAAGATACGCGTAACTGGAGGGAGACCGCGGAACTTGCTGCTTTTAATTATTTGAAATATTTTTTAAAGTTTACTCTTTTCTCTTCGATTAACAATATAGTATGTTTATGAAAGTTTTTGCTACATATTCTTTAATACTCATCGTCGTATATGAATCTGTAACGTTGTTATTGTAAACAGTGTAATCTCTCTCGTGACATTGTCTGTTACACCTAGGTACTGCGTTTTAACATACATACACACGTAACAAGAACTTCTACGCAGTACCAAACACGAAGAACTTTCACAAATCCGGTGGGAGATTTCATATATTCAGTTTTCGTATATATAATATAGCTAATAGCAATAAAAAGGCAGAAAGAATGTCCCAGAATTATACAAATATGTGACACATTGTATTTAACGTTTTACAAAGTAGTTACAGTCATTAACATAAATATGTTTACATTTACAAAGGTTTTGAAAAATGCTTAATTTCAAAAGCGAAGGCCTACTTTACAAGTTCCTAAACTTTTGTAAATATGCATATTTATGCAGCTGATGTACAAGAATCATTTTTTTTAATTACCGTATTAAAAAAACTGTCAAAAACATTATACAAAAATTAAGTAAAAGTGACGGTACATTGTAATGTAAACGCACAACTAGAGTAATCATACTCTAGTTGTGCGTTTCGACTGCAGATACATAGCATAAATACATATTGCAGTCTCTGTTTTGTCATAGAGAAATATAGGGATGACAAATGTCAAGTAACACTTTAGTGGAGTTCTAGTGTACCTAATACATAATTTATATGCAACTTGCATTATTAAATTGCTAGTAACTATTCTGTTATCTTGCAATTTCAACTTGCTCACTTCTAGTATCTTGACTCCAAACCGATACAATTAGCTCCTCATAAGCAAATTGATAAGCTGACAAGCTTCTATAATGATAACATTGTCGCAGCCAGATGTTAAGGGCCTCTTAATTATTCGCACATACGACGAAATACTAAACTAGCTGGATACTGTCAAATGTAATAATAGTTATAAATGTGAGCACTTTTCTTCAAATATTTTAAGCATAATCGTTATCTATCTGAATAGTCAAAAGCACGTAACGGCTCGACGTTCGTAGTAGTCTGTGACTTTGACCTCTGCAAGTTGATCAAGATGTCATTGAGGTGTGATTTATAGCGGTGACAGATTAAAAATAAAAGAGTTGTCATTTGCAGTGATCGAGCAGACGGCGGGGGTGGTGAGGCGAAAGCGGGAAACCGGAATCGTGTACGAGTGCTGCACGCAAGGCTGCACCTATGAACATCTCTCAGAGTACTGCGCCACTACTGTTAAAGCCACGTGAGTATTTCCAATAAATATAGAGAGATTCTTAAATACACGAATATTGACCTGTTATCCAAGGACATAGATATTAACGTGATAAAAAGTCGACATTCCTCTTGATCCAGATGAATTTAGACACCACCAAAATTTATTAATAATTCAAAATTTCTCTAACTGTATAACTTATTCTAGAATATTCCACAATCCCTCTGTTATCTACGTTTGTTTGTCTTTTTATTTGGTAACAATCTTAAATCCGTTTGCTAATAAAAAATTGACGAAAACAGTAAAGTGTTGATAAGCAATTGACACGAGCGGGATAGCGGCCAAAGGTTGACCTTACAGAAGTTGTGTTCCATAAAGATTAAGAGCAATTGTAAACACTGGCTGAGAATAAAGTATTTTTTAATTGTTTGATAATAACAGCAAATTATTGATAGCGCACTATAAATATCTAACACCAATCATTTTTCCTTAATTTATTTTTGCCTGATAGAATGGAGGACAATGCTTTTCCCATGTGACTGCAGATAGACTGAAGTTCTTATCCCTTAGTTAAAAACTTGTAGTTATATTTTATTCGTACTATTTTTTTTAATTAATCGGAGAAGCAAACTGCGGTACTAATTACATTTTTTTCCTTCAGTTCAGAAACCTCGGTGGATTCGCACATGATCGAGGACCGGTCTG
>NW_013525157.1:5257899-5274487 GCF_000836215.1 Papilio polytes
CCGCCGATGTCGGTGCCGCGGCCGACGCTCACGCCGGCGGCGCCCAACCCTCATGGGTAACATGGTGTGTCTCACGTACGCCACCATCTTGTTCTCTACCAACTCACCAGCTCTTGCTAGACATTAAAGCCAACTTAAAATATAATAATCCGCCGTAATTTTTAAAGGATAACATATTTTAGATGACACGTGACAAGAATAATTTACTAAATAAATGTTTAACTTGACTGTCCATTTTAAGTGGGAAAAAAATCATTTCTACATGTGTCCTTCGGTATAAATTCTATATAGCATGAAAACATTTTTTACTTTCCTTTGATAGGTTCCATTAACATTGGGGGGAAAATGTTGGGTTGCCTAAAATTCAGCAACGCATAATTTATCATTATTAGACAATCATCATACTGAAGTTGGCTTTATTGGCGAGAATAAGAGCAATAATGATTAATATTCTACAACGCGATTAGATAAATCAACATTTAGCAGTATTGCGATACTTACGTTTTTAAGCATTTGTTTTTTAATCAATAGAAGTGTAAATCAAATAGTATTTCAAGATGTATTTGGTATTAAGAGAACAAGAGAGTGGCAACTAACCCTCATACTAATGCGTTCCGCATGACTACTAAGTTTTTTCATGTAACAATCTTCACTCACTTGCATGCACAAGATATACTGCAACTGAACGAAATTTACATATAATCTATTATTAAGTTACTTTATTAATAATTGATAAACAAAGGACACGCCTGATTATAATACTTAACGTTAGGCGTTAATGGTGTGCTTATGTACCTACTATTTTTATGAAACTTAACTATTTACCTGCTATTTAAAACTTAATTGTATCTCAATTCTTTTATAACTAAGAAACTTAGTAACAATGTAAAACATTGAAAAACAGCTATCTACCACAATACCTCTGCCCTATGTGTATTCCAGTTATACTAATTACATGTCCCTTATGAGTGCTATATTAACAGCTACACCTCTGCTTGAACACCTAAAGTTATAAAAAATGTTTTCCTTTTGTCAGCAGCACATCATAAAAAGTGCAGCGCGCGCTGCGCCCGTGGTGGGCACCGTGTCACCCCTCCTGACTTGGGGCAGAACCCTAAACACTGACTTGCCAACGGTCGACAACGACCGCTACGCATATGTTATATATGCCTAAAGGACAAGGAATGAAAACATTCGGACAAGATGAAATATCCACACATGTATCTATGGAACTTCAAGTGGCTACTTTGTAGAAGTTTGTGACATCATTAACATGAGAATGTCACGGATGAAGTGATGAGAATCAGTTATCGTCCAAGCGTTTTATATTTAAGTGTGCATTTATGTTGACGTATCTGTTTGCGAGTATATTTGTTTGAATTTAGCTTATGAAAATCTCATGTATAGCTAATGATATTCTGGAAATGCTTTTAAATTATGTATGCCTGTCTTTAGAATTTTAAACCTGTTGTGAAACATGTGTCATGATACTGCAGCTAGTCAGTGAGCTAAAAACACCAGTAAAATAATATCGATTTAATTTAATACAGAAACTATGGTCATAATGCAATATATTTAGATTTTATCACGATCAGTTTTAAAAGTGTACCTAGATTCACGAGTTTCCAGCGCTGAAAACGCGTACAAAAATGTAGTGGACAATTTTTTAAGGACAGTGATTTTGTACAAATTGGACGTTCCGGAAAACTGTCTAAAGGCCACTTTGGCCATATCAATATTTTGATACACCCTGTAAAATGTATTGAATTCTAATAACCCAAGCTTAGAGAATTCTTACCTATTTTTATAAAAGAATTTGCATAGTCTTGTACCATAATTCACTTATATATATTTATTTATTTATCTGATAGGTCTTTTAACACATAGTCTACAATTATGTTTGTCATAATACATTCTCTATAATGAATTACAACTCAGCATCGAGAAAACTTTAGATTATAACATTTTTTTATCTCACAAACATCACTATAGTATGTTTAGTACAAATTGACTTGTTTTAAAAATTAAAGAGATTATAGGAAATAATTTGGTACAATCAGACAAAGCATAACTTATAATAAGTTAGCTATTAACTATATTTCATTTTAACAACGGCTAAATTAGAGGAACTTCAAATTCTACATATGTCGGAATATTTTATTATTAATTTTGTGATAGTTTTACGATAAAATGAAGTTATCTAGTATAATGTTTGTAGTTGCTGTTTGTAGTTATGTGAAACAGAGTGTTATGCCAAAAAAAAATCTGAATTTATGATTTTTAGTAATGTGTTTGTCTATGGTGGATAAATGTTGTTGCATTGAAATGAAATATAGTTAAATTTTATCTGTAGGTAAATGTAAGTTATGGCCTACATGTAACGCTTTATTACACCATAATAGTAAGCTGTGTTTAAGTTATAATTTTTGTGTTAATGTAACATCTACCATATAAGATTAAAAGATCTCTTAAGCATCTGTGATAAATCCAATTGATTAAATAAAACATTAACTTATAAACTATTTTAGTTATTACTAAATACCACAATTAGAATAAAGTATTTCCTTGCCATGTTAGAAACTTTCTTATTAAGTTAAAGTAGGAAAAAGTGACTGAATTAATGGATGCTGTATTAAATCTTTCATTTCTTTCTCTTTTTAGTTTTATTTACCTACCAATGTGTTACCAGTGTAATGTAATGTAGTAAAATGTACCATGAAATTGTCTAAAAGAAGTTAGCAAAGAAAATCATATGGCTTTCCTCTACCAAAACACATTACTTTTTTCTTAAAACATCCCAAGTCTTATTGGTTTTTAGGATTGCAAAAGTTGATACTTATGTAGCTGAAAATTTTATAATATAAAGATTTCGGTACGACATTTTCCTATTAAATTGATAGGCATTTTAATATATGTACTTTAAAAAACCGTAAATAGTGTTAAAATAATTTATTTACATAATTACAAATAAGTACACAAATAACATCATTTCAACTTAAAATAAATTAACATTCCTTGCATGATTTAACTTCACTTTTTACACTTTCTGGTTTGGATGATTTTAAAAAATATTTGTTGTATATAAAATATTTTACTAATAAAATGCTTAAAAACACTAAGACTAGTCATAGTGGGCCTTTTTCATCACCTTTATTATCAGAATGATTGCTCGAGTCATCATTTCCTACTTGAGATGATTTATCTCTCACTGGGATTAACTGAAATCTCAAACTGTTTCCTTTGTTCCTTTTTTGAATCACTTTTCCAGATGATTTTGTGCTCTTTTCTATCACAGAACATATTTTATCCTGAAACAAAGATTTATAAGAATTAAAAAAAAGACACGCTATGTATTACTTCTTACAAGCCCAATAAAATTATGTCTATCCCATAATCAATTCAATAAAGCTTCAATTAAACTTGAACAACTTTATTTCAAAATAAAAATATGCATAATTTTATATTTACTAACGTGTGTATGTATATATATTTTTTTTTCTTTTTTGTGTATGTTTTCAACTGTGTAATTAATTATATAGTGTTTGCTTTATGAATGGATTAAATGATTATTATTATTATTATTATTATTATTACATATGAAATATGAAATTTTTTATTGAAATCTTTGTGTTTTTAAAACTAATAACTAGTATTACTTTAAAACCAGTTTATTAAATTATAATTTCAATACAAAAGTATTCACAAATAATTATCAACATTATATGGAAGTATCATTGCATACCAGACTTTCCGCAGCCTCACTATCTGACCCAGTCACAACAACCTTTACTTCAAACTGCTTGTCTAATAGTTTTATCATTTTCTTCACACTTGTCATGAGGTCATTTTCAGCTATTCTATTTGATAATGTTATCAATTTTTGTCCTTTTATAAGTTGATTTTCTTTAGAAATTTTCTTTTCTTTTCTTTTTACAATTTCCTCTTCGAGATATTGAGCACTTGTTAGTAGCCTGTAATTAGAGTAAAATTGGATTAACAAAATAAGTCATTAACAATTTAGAAATAGGATGTATTTCAATTATATTATATACATACTTATAAACTGGACGTCTAGTTTTTGTGTCAATATCTTGTATTTTAACTAGTTTTAAATCTCGTCTTACAGACAAACTCTGTGCGCTCTTTAGATCTGTAATACTAACGGAGTTATCATGTCCGATTAAAGTTATCCTACTCTCAAAATTCTTCTTTTTTGGTATATCTTTTCCTTCGGCTGTTATTTTCATGGATAAAAATCTATTGTACTCCACTATACGTCGGAAATTGGTTAATGCGAAAATTTTATTCATTTTGTAAAAATGTCTTTAACCATTAATTGAACGAACACCGATTAATACATAAAGTTTAAAGATAATTCTACAAGAAACACCAACTAGATTTTTAAATACATATTGAATAATATATTGGAGCACGATTATGTATTGATTTGACATATAAACATTATTGACATGATTGTCAAAGTCAAATCCAAATCAATTTGATTGTTTGACTGTCACTCGACAACTTGACATTGACAATATCAACAAACATTCATCGTCAACAGAACAAAGAGTAGATGTTTATGTAAATCGTTTGAGAGAGTTTGAGAGAAAGCAAATTTTGTTTGAGAGTTCTTCCTTTCAACGTAAAAACAAATTCAAATTTTTAGCGTAAAGTTGGCTTCCACAAAACATTTAGTTTAGCTAATGAGAATCGCTAGATAACCATCTGAGAGAGATTGAAATGAGGAGAGGATTAGACTTAAACGCTTAGACCATTCAAATTCTCGTCTTCAGATAATCGTTAGAGAATGATTGAGAGAAAAGATAAATCTTTCGACATTTTTTACTTTTTTTGTAAAAAATAATTGAAATCGAACACTTAACTATAAATCCTTATGCTAATTTTTGAGAACAATGCCTCCTGAACATTTATGTTTTTGTTAAACGTATTGAATATTTTTAAGGTGTTGTATAGTATTTGTCTATGTCTCGAGAAATTGACGGAGCTTATCTACTCTTTGAAACGTCACGACCATAGCTAATATCAGTTTCACTTTTCTTTTTGTTTTGACACTCAGAGACGGAGCAATGGTAAATTTTTTATTTAACTAAATCTTTAAATATATCATGAATCTTTTACAATTTTTAAATATAAATCTAAAATATTGAAATTGTTTGTTTTCAGTCCGCTCACAAAACATTTATTATTAAGCGCAAGCTTGCTAAAAAACTCAAACAGAATAGACCAATTCCACAATGGGTTAGAATGCGCACGGGAAACACAATCCGGTAAGTAACTATTTAATAACTGTGTTGGAAAAATGTAATTTACGTTTTTAGATCTAATACAATCGAAAATATTTGAGTTCCATTTTTACTTTTACAATAAATCCAAATGTCAATAATTGTTTTGAAACATTGTTGAATATAGTTCTGTAAGTTAAAGTAGTTTTAATTGTACTTGGATAATTCTGTGGTTACAACGCTGATCTGAGTGAAAGATTTAAAACGGCTATATTACATTTATATTGTTATAAATAAACTAGTTTTGTACGAAAACTTCAGTGTCGTAAGTTGTTGCCAGTCCCATAACAATCAATCTTTAATAATATTTATTTAAAACATTAAAGAATATTTTGTGAACATATTAATTATTAATTTGGTGTTTTGATATCCTGCAGTGTAAACATAATGTACCTTGTGACAATGTTTTCAATTAACATATTCACTGTAATGCATGGAAGTATATGCTTATGGTTCTAAATTATATCACAGAATTTCAACATCAGAATTAAATATTTTTATGTAAACTAAAAATGTGTGATAAAGATAAAATTGTGGCAAGGTTATAAGAAATGTATTTTTCTATGAAGCTTTTTTTGTTGCAAATTTTGAAATACAATAATTTTGTTTCATAATTTTTGATTTACAATGAAATGTTGGCACTTTAGAGATTACAACTAAGCTTAAGAGTTTAAAATTGATAACTTCTAACAAAATGTTCAAGTTGTACTATTTTAATTTAGAAAGGCCTAATTTATTGTTATTGATCTTGGAGGCTGTTTTTTCAATGCCTACTATTTTAATGTAAAATATTTTAGCAATGTATAACATAGAAGGCGCAATGTACAATAAATATTTAAATTTTTATTTGTATAATTTCAGGTACAACGCCAAGAGGCGTCACTGGAGAAGGACTAAGCTCAAGCTGTAAGCTGTTATTCTCTACATGTTAAGCTTAATAAAGTCCTAAAAATCTCCAACATTCCTTTTATTTTAAATGATATCTTACACTAGTAAATACTCAATTAAATTTAAAGTTAAGTAAATGCAAAAGTTTAGATGGATGGATATTTGTAGCCTAAATTGCTCTCTTTGAAATTTGGCATAGATGCAGAGAGTTGTCTGGAAAAACACATAGACTAGTTTTGTTTTTAATTCCATGTGGGCGAAAACTATTACCTAAATATTTTTTAAGTTTATTGTTTTTCTTGAAAAGTAGCAATTCTATTGTAAAGATTTAGATGGGCCTTTTACAAAATGGTCATGGTAAATACCTTTTAGTCATGGTGAAGTTAATGTTTAGCACTTTTTTTTTGTGACTGAATGGCCACTGTTTGCCTTTAAAAGGCATTTACAGATTTACCGGGCTGGAGGTGGCCAATCCCTGATAGCGCTTAGCCTAAAACTCGTTATCAGATTTTCTCATTTAGAATTTATGGTTTTCATCTATTATATGCTTTTTTTACATATGCTGTAGGTAATAGGTCTCAAATTGCAAAATAAGCACTCATGTCATTAAATGATAGGAAAAGCTAATAAAACTTTTTAAATGAAACTACACACAAACTGTACGATTCTTTATTTCCCCAGTTTTCATTATCTATGTACACAATACTCTTATAAATTAATAACACATGGTTCGTCGATGTTAACTTAAAGCAATACATACAATAGTAAAGTATCACAATTGATAATACTGACTCAAAACTCATTCCCAATCAAATATACAGCTGTGTCAAGTTGTCTCTTCTTTGGAATCTTGTTCTGATTTTTCTTTTTTCAATGCTTCAGACTGCATCAGTAATTCTTCTAATAAAAGCACATTGTCTATCAATTCTTGACTACCCGTTGGCTGTGAAACAAACAAAAAATACATAATACATGAATACCAGTCCGATTAAGGACTACTGGCCTACTGGTATATATACCTACTACTATGTAAGGTATATATATAGTAGGCATAATAATATATTGAAATATTGACACAGTTGTGAATACAAAATAACAAAAAAAAAACATTTAAATACCTGTTGTGCGCTAACAGAGCGGGCCATCAATTTCTGTCGGTACTTCTCTTTCCTCTCCTGTTCGCGGACGCTGCGCAGTCGGTCGAAGTCGTCGATGTCGTCGTCTTCTCCATCCACACCGTCTACGTCATCCACTGGAATAAAGAAATCACAGCTTATATTAAGAGCGTTAAGTGCCACTCGCCCAGAAAGTTCGCTTTAATACGTTTTGAGGCCGATGTACCTGTTAAATATTATACAATGAAGAAAAACGAACAAAGAGATACAAAAAATATAAAGAGGAAGCATAGTCGACACTTCACTTGAGGCATTATTCATATGATCCTCACCAATATCCTCAAAACCATAGTCAATATTACTGTTTAGTTTATTTTATAACTAAAGATGGGGCTTACAATTTTGTAAAATGTTTTATAATATGTTAATACAAGAACATGAGGTGGCATACTAACCTTAAAACAGTACCTTTCAAAGAAGTTACCGGTAAAAAAGAGTTTGCTGTCTAGTCTATACATTTCTTAATGTTTTTGTATGTGAGACTTACTTAGGGTCTGACTGCCGGCGGCGCTGAGCGAGGGTCCGACGTCGCTGTCGAGGCGCGGGCGCTCCAGGCCGGGGAAGGAGTCCTGCGCGCGCAGGGACTTGGCGGCCGGGCTCGTGTCGCCCCTGCCTTCCAGCACCGCGCTCGCTGCGCGCGCCCATTGCGACGGCGCGGACGACGATAGACGAGACGCTGTTTAATGGGAAACATTAAAGTTTTTAACGTCTTCGGAAACGCACCTGATGCGTCTCATTTAATAAGGATGGGAAGCTTAAAGAAAAGTAACAGTTCGATAAGGCCACACAGGTCTCTTAAAAGATAAAACTGTGATAATACTCCCTCTAGAAAATGTCAAGTTTGAAATAAACGGTTACGTCGAATGGAAATTGCATAAATGTAAAATAATAAAATTATCTTTGTCACAGTAATGTATAGATATGAGGATGAAGGGTAAATGATATCGCTTAAAAGTCAGATTTCCGCCAAGACTTGAGATAAACAAATATTTTTGTATATAAAATGTTTACCATCAATCTCGATGGCTCCAATGTCCGTCGACATATTGGTCATATTGTCGTTCTTTAAATGTAAATAGTATTTAATTTCTTAAGACAATGCAGATTGTGATAAAAAGTATGATTGAGCGGCGATATAACATCAAATGTAATCTTATCACGCATTTGTTCTCGCTGATTAACAATGCAAACAGTTCCAATTTATTATTTTAATAGAATGTAGTGAGAAATTTACATTTTAATTGTAAATGTTACCTGAAATTGTCATGAAAAAACCTCATACAGATGTGAAAATTGTAGAGCACAGTTATTCAAATGATTTGAAACCTTCAAAACATTAACGTGGACTTTATTTAAAATACAACTTACTGGAGTTATGATTGGAGTTTCTCGTCGGAACATTAACTGGCTCGCTTGCAGTCGGCGGTCCTTGAGCGAACAAACTCATCGCTGTCGGTCTGAAATTAGTTCCATAATTTTTAATTTAAAGGAATGCAAACTGCAATTGGATTGCTGTTTTTTTTATAAATGGATAGGACGGGATCTTCATTTTTTTAATGTATTTGAGTCTTTTTCAAGTGAAGTTTAGGATGTGTTTTTGGTAACTGACCTGTGCTCCTGCCGCTTGCCCATGCTGGTAATGGTGGCCTGCTCGTCCACCTCCTCGATGACCTCGTTAGCTATCTTCATGCTGCCGGCCGCGGTCGCTGCTGGCTTGTTAAGCGTTGGATTACTCGCTGATATCACGAAACGAGTGCCTGCTGGAGTTAGTGACGTTCGTTAAACATTATTTCGTTTTTAACCTTAGAGATGATGTAAGGGTTACCATTACTTGCTTTAAAAGTGGGTAGTTTATGAAAATATACTTAAAATATAGAAGAGCATTGTATAACGCAAACGCTTCTTAATATACATTATGTAATCAAAATAACGTAGATTACAGTTGGAACGCAGTTACTGGAATCAAAGCTATGGAATATTTACAAAGCAGGGCAGTCATTAACCTGAACACCATAAATGTAATGAGTTCGACGAACTCACGCGACTGAATGAAAATAGCAAATTCCTACTTTATATGGCATTCATGGGCGCCAATTTTGTCACACGTAAGTCGTAAAAACCGTTATATAGCATTGTTTAAAAAATTATTTGTACATTATTAGTCTTATAGACTGTCGCTATAAAGTACAGCCTCACCTCCATCAGTTTGCGTGCCGACGGGCGCGGAGGGTTGTCTCTGGTCTTCCTTCGAGAACAATCTCTTCAACATGGAGGTGACTGAGTTGGCGCGAGTCATTGGAGGTTGTTGTAGCGACGCCATCGAATTACTCGAACCCATAGAGTTCCTGTCCTCCTTTTTCCCGCGCTTACTGCCTCTTGACACGATGAAATGAATACCCGATACCGCGTCGTCGTTCATTTGTAATTGCTGCGATGGGAAAAACAATATTTTGATAAACTTGATACAATAAGATTGTTATACTTTCATATGTATTTACAGCTATCTAGTAGGGTCAGTGAGAAAAGATAACGTAAACAAATGAACTGTAACTACTGTAATTTATACATTTTCCTCGCAAGCAAATGGTATTGATTATTGTTGCCGTATGATTTACGACACAGGAAAGCAGTAATTTACGTCGACATTAGTCGGTAGCCTGTATTCGAGCTTATTACTGTTTGAATACCATTCGTTATATTGCACTTTTTAACCCTGGGACCGCCTTTTGAAATACTCTATAACGAAGTAGGTCAAATCATGTTATAATTTCAATATATTTTAACTATGAGAAGATTGTCTTATAGACTACAACCTGGGAAATACGTAGTTCTAGTTTCAATCACAATTTATAACTACTTTTTAGTTAAAAATATTGTAGTAGTAAAGATTAAACAATAGAGAGTTAGCAAAGTATTGAACAATCACAAAAACGAAGAACGTTATTTACAGCACCAAAACAATTTTAACGATAAATTACAACAAATAATCGTTTAGTCACATACAGTTAGTATGATTTAAATATTCAAAACAAACAACAGTTTTACACAAAAAGAAATTAGAAAAAGAGATGAAAAAAATCTTAAACAAGCCGTAAAATATTGAGTTAGTTCGTTAATATAATATATTACATTTATTATTATAAAATTTGTTACAACATGATATACATGCGTCAGCCAGTTAGTTTATTATATACTTTGAAAATTTAGTCTATAAGAATATTTTATATAAGCGGTAGAATAATAATAAAAGTGCCTAAAAGAAGACATTTAGACTCAAATAACTGAATGTAGTATAGTAGAGCAATTATTTTGGCTTAATAAGGCCGCAGGTATTTAATTTATAACCCTAAATTTATGATTAAAAAATATTTATATATTTTCACATCATATCTGTCTATATTAAGGAATGATTTCATAATTTATTTTTGTTTTAAAATTTATATCAGCACAAAAAATGTAATAAGGGCTGCCAAACAATCTCAAGGTAAGATCACAAATGATAAAGTTACTTCCTTTAACGATAAACACCGATTATCTTTAATCCAGATATTATTAGATATACCGCATTCGATATGTGTAATTTATAATTATACTTGAAACTGATAAGAAGCGTACAGTCAGCGGATCATAAGAAAGTAACACATATTGTACTTAATTATTTGTGAGCTTGGTCGAGTAAAATAAAGCAAAATTTTAGAAATGGTCAATTGTTTTTTGTTGTTTGAACTCTCCTAGTTATATTTGAAAGATACTCCATTAAAATGATCACCTGAAGATATAGGATAGATGAACAAATATTGATTACAATACAATTCCTCAACCGCAGTCACCCGCACAGCGCAGTAGTGACGTCAGGTAGTCACAGATGACGTCATTGGCAACCCTTCACACCGCAACACTGCGAAGCTCCATACAGCCGTGCAGCATGCTTTAATAATGGTCGAATCTAACCTCGGGCGGGGCGAACTTGTAACTCACGGTGTTGGAGGGAACCATTTCCTCTATCTTGACTGAAGACGGCGCGACGGTGACCATGCTACGTTGCCGCGCCGGGACCGCGACGCGCGCCGTCGAAGGTTCTGGATGCTCCTCCCGCTGGTTCTCCGTTGCGATGGTGTACGGCAGTTCCGCGGGGAACACCTCGTCCCAGTACTGATCCTTGATCAGCTCCGGATGTTCGTGATGCATTTCATCGACTATCATGTATGAAACCTAAAAATTTAGGAAATATAGGAAAAAATAGCAGATATTGTAATGGAAATCACTTCTTAGGTAACGTATTTAACATTTTTGAATTAATTTCCTATCATTAGCAAAGACTAAAAAGTCAATCATCTATAGGTCCTACTTTTTAATAAAAAAAAAACATATTTGTAGTCAATAACGGACGCAGCTTTTATCACTAGATAATAAGTTGCGATATTAAATTAACTACTTAGAATTAAGATTAAGAATATAAATTTTAGGATTAGAAAGCACCAGGTTCATTTAATTAAAATAATGGATTGTCGTCAAATGGGGTATTCATAGAATAAATGCATAGCATGCTGTTCAGTCATTAATTCCATTGGTAAAGACATGCTAAGGTCGGTGGCGAAAGAGAATCAATCTAATTTGCAGGTACCACGTCACCTAAACAGAGTTAATTCCTCGTAAGGAAACTAACGTCAATGATTACTAAGCGATTATTGACCTTGAAACAACAACAGTTAAAAACTGTTCAAAGCTTAAAAACTTGATACTATTATGGACATTAATAAGTGTTATATCAGGCTAGAATTAAAAAAAAGACTTAACTAGCCAGCTAATAAAAACAATCTGTATCGATTCAATATTAAATTAAAATGGACTGAAAGTTTTAGCCATAAAGAGCAGAGGTAGCGTAGGAAACGAAATTGTTTTGGACGGTGTCCAATTTCAATTATTTTTATGTTAATACTTTTTTTTGTCAAAAACTATTACAAATTAATATCTTAATATCGTAAAGTGAATCATGATTACAGTTGCTTTATATCTTCAATTCTATGATTTTTATTGAAAACTTCCAATCTTTACATACCAAACATAATTCGAGTCAATAAATTTTGTAGAATAACGTAAGATAACAAATAAAAATGTTGAAACCTGGCAAAGAATCAAACGCTATAACTATTCTATGATGTTTTAAGAGATAATGTTAATGTGTTCAATTAAAAGAGAATTACATTTTCTGTATCACTTGAATACTATATTTAAAAGGTCATTTACAAGAGTTCCAAATCGTTATATCAACTACTTTCTGTGCGTAATATGTACATAACTAACAATTTAAATACTATCCACAAAAATATACTATCTCTACAATATGTTTGTGATTAATTAGTGGAAACTTGAATAAGTCTTGTAAATAATCCAAAAAACACAAACCTGTAAATCTCTGTCAATCAGCCAGTTAACTTCGAAGTCGTCATCATCTTCACCAAAGGGATTGATCAAAGATTCGGCTACTTTTAGCCAGCCCATGTAGAAAAAGAACTCTAATGTCGTAAATATCGGGAAGTAAAGGTCTATATTACTGATATAGACATCACTGTGGGCTGATTGCAGCTTGTTGTCGACCCACTGGCTGCCCAGCGCTGACGTTATGAAGTAAGAGTATACCGCTATGGTGACCACCTAAAATTAACTAATGCTTTAGTATTTTGACAAGACCCAAAAGAGATAACTAACGTGAAGTTAAAACTATTTATAAAGATAAGGATGTACTAAAAAAATTATTTCATTAAAGATAATCGTTTGTTTTCCACAAACTGGGTAGACTTTGGGTTGAATTGTTTCTAAAAAGTTCTAAAAGCTTTACAATGTATGTCACAGTTCCAGTAATTCGACGCCAATTCCATGTCGACGACCGTCTGGCCCTCCCCGACAAACAAAGGATTACTTTGTATTTCACCAGTGATTTAAATCAAAACAATTTTCTCAACTAATGTGACTTAAAAATTCTTTAAAAAGATAATTGTAAATCTATGAAAAACACAGAAGTGAGCTGTCTGATCTCTTATCTTTTACGATTTTACTTTATGTCTGTAAAAATGTAGAACACGGTATTTTATGACTCAAACAAGTAATCTCAAATTATTGTTACCAATGAAAAGTTTAAAGGATTAAAATTAATAACGTAGAAAAATGCTATAAGTAAAGTAGTAATAAACTTCGTAGCCAAACTTTGAAGGACCTATATTTCACCGGATGGCAATAATACGAGTAATACTCGTTTTAATGTCATTGACCCGAACCCTATTGGCGCGTTTTCAGTAAGTAACAAGCACTAACATCGCTTGTGTAAATTATTGTTTATATTTTGCGTTACCGTGTCTATACGATTTGTAGTACATTACTTCTAATAGACTATGCAAAGTTTTCGAAAGACTGTACGTGTCTTGATAACTGTGACTAAGCACATGCTCAAAATTGTTATAGAGTCCCTACCATTTTTTTAAGTAAACCGAGATAGCAACATAGTTTTGTTGAGTGTTTGCCAGTAGAAACTCTTAGTTACAGTATGACAGTCGAGATAACTTCTTCAATTGATACAGAATAAAAACCACGGATGAATGCAACATATTTAATAAGGCTATATAGCGAAAAGCAACCATAGTTAACGGGAAGGAAACTTAAAACAACAAATATTTTAATAACTGCAGAACACAACAGAGTTGTTAAACGTTTCAGAACAATAAATATTTACGATAGTTGATGTTGAAAACTAAACATAACCTAACCACAAACCTGATAATAGTAACAACTTTAAAATATGAAACAATCCATGTTTTAATATTTAGAGAGAGTAGTTAAAGCATCGTTTTACCACTTTTCCTATTACCAAGCCTGGAACGTTTCAGTTTGAAGCAAGTTAGTTATTAGTCCAAAGAATTCAAGATCGATTATTGATATCAAACTTTTAGATTTACTGGTTCAATGTAAATGCATTACCTGAGTGTACACTAAGGGTACGCTGATGGTATCGTAGCTGAGCAGCAGCCCTGCCTGTCCTCGAAACTTGTTCAATTCGTCAATGATTGTTTTCACAGCAAAGTCGTCTCTTATCCGACCCTCTTTGCGGGCTCTCGTCACTATACTTGTAGCCCATACTATAGGTAACCTAGTTATAAGTATTCCAATTTAATTCAACGTTATTTAATGTAATAAATCGAATTAATCGGTACTAATAAACATACCAATGTTTTGAAGGCTTTGGAAATTTGCTATTAAGGTTGTCAAGAATTGTCTTTTCGTTATCCAGCAATAGACCGGCTTCGACCAAGTTGTTTAACGTTGGGAAACGTTTCTTGACGCGAGGTGAGATCATAGTCAACACCATAGTTAGGCAGAGGCACACGTAGCGTACAATTGTACGTCGCATCAATCGCCCACGTTCATCCTGCCAATAAAACATTACATATTTACAATAGGTACAGAATCTTTACCTTATTGTGAAGACTGAAGATATTCTTACGTAATATACAAAAACAATGGATACAATTTTTTTTGTATAATTGCCTCGATAATGTAAAGTCGACTTGCATAAAAAAGAGTGCAATTTCACATTGATATTCGCAACGGGCTTCTTTAGTGAATAATGATATTGGTAAAACATTCAAGGTTACCGGTTTATTCGATAATAAAACAGGTTTCAAATTTGCTTTTTTAAATTTATTTATAAACCTTCGAAAAAACATTAAAGTTTTAGGTGATTGAAATTTCATCGTTAATTATTTTAAAATTCTTGTCCATATACAAAAATTCCACAAGCGTTCTTTGATAAACTTAAACAATGATTTTAATTTTAATAAAATTTAGTATAATTTTGACTATTGTCAAAACGCCTTGTCATTAACAGCGATGTATGATGCTATCCGGATATCCGGTAACCCCGAACAACGGGACATTCCGTGTTAGTCATCATTTGCGGCAATGTTCTTACATTTTCCTTCGAAATAGTTATTCTTGTGTGATTTTTTTTAACTTAAAGTGGATAAGCGGTAATATAATACGTAAACCATAAACTACTAAAAAATTTTTTACGTACGTAATTGATTTTTACGTAGATTGCGTATCAAGTTATAACATCTGTTTCTCTTGCAGAAGTAAAACAAACAGTTTTAGAGGTTGCAGTCAAAATTTCTAAATAAAAACCAGACATGAATGTTCAGTGTTTATACAAGCAAAGTAGATAAGACAACACAGTATGTCAAAAGAAACTGATTCACTTGACTCGAATAGACTATGTAGAGCTGATTCAGTGTAAACTGTCCATCCCACATCTGTTATCTGTCCGTGACAGTGTTTGTTCTAATCGTCGGAACAAACTTACGTAACACAGATAGAACATTATCTTAGCATATGTGGATTAAGTATATTTTCTGAATTACGTAAAAAGAACAATTTCTTATCGGAAAATAAATACCGCGGCTTATGAAATGCATTGTAAATAATTTAATGAGGTAAAAAAATAGCTAATTGCCTTTATAATACAAATGCGAAAATTTGGATGTATGGATGGATGGAATTTGTAGCCTAAACTGCTGAATGAATCTCAATGAAATTTGACACGTGTGTCAAATTTAATTAAGATTCATTATGCAGTCACACATAATCTGGAAGAAAACAAACTTCTTAACCAAGTTTTTTTTTCGCAGATGGATTCGCGGGCGAAAGTTATTATGTATATGTTTATATTGTTTTTCAACTGAACGTATTTACATGAACAGTTAACCATGTTAAGGGTATTTAAAATTGGTTTAAACTATTTTATTATACTGGTAAATAGACAGAAGCAGTAGTTGAAGTTGAATATGTTTTTTACAACGATAATTTACGTAAATAGTATATTTTTCCTCTTGGCTTTTGCTTTTGCGCGTGTATTTAAAGATAAATTAAACACATTTTACAAAAAACATCTTATATAAAGGGCGCTGCACCAATGACAAGTAAAATTTCAGTGCGACCAAAATATTAAAATAATTGTAACAATGAGATGTGAAAAAAATATTTTGGTGTCGCATTGTTATAATTATCACTTAGCATCAGGTGAACGAACTGATCACATCGTGCAGAATAAAAATATTGCAAGGAAGATTCCTCGCTCTTTATAGTTTTCTTATTTTTGACCGACTTCCCAAAAGAAGGAGGTACTCAATTCGTCTGTATGTTTTTTTTTTTTTTATTTTTTTTTTTTTT
>NW_013525157.1:5275759-5297856 GCF_000836215.1 Papilio polytes
TTTAGTGTACTGTTTTTTTGAGAATATTTTGTTTTGTTTTTAGTGTATTTTGTTTGGAAGTCGGTTTTGTTTTTTTATTAAAAAGTTTTTTCTCAACTAAAAGAAAAAAAACTTTGACTCTTTGTCTATATTTTTATACATATTAACAAAAATTACAATAAACATAGCTATTCTGTACCATTAACAATAACAAAACACTTAAACATACTTATATGGTTTTCAAATATGTCGACAATGGAAGCCCACCCTAAAAGTTGATACTATACTTATGAAATAAGAATTTAAAAAATCACTACCTGTCCGTGAATCGTTGCAGATACGAAGACAGCAATGGAATCTGGCCAGGGTATGGTTGTGTACTGGTTCCACCATCGGTTCATCACCACAGTCACGTAGAAACCCAGGACGAAAGACAGCGGTATCACGTTACCATGGAAACTGCAGTAGTTGACCACGCCTTCGAACATCCTGTAGATATACAGTCGAGTCTACAATTGAAATAAATGAAGGCGAGTGACTATGTTAATAATTGTAATAAAAACTATTGTGTAGGAATACATCAAGTATGTTATGCCTTTAGTCTTGTAACCAAATGACCGTATTATACGAGGAGGTTAAATGTGACATAAAATAAACACATCTCCACATGTAAATCTGGGACAAAGTAAAAGCCTTTAGGAAAAATTCCATCTAGCTTTATGAGCTAGATTGTTGTCCTAACACTGCAAAGGATTATTTCAAAGGCTAAAAGTAACACTAACCTCAATCTTTTCTAAGAAACTCATATTTTTTTTTTATTTTAAACACATTTTAAAAGGACAGATTCTATTAAACTATCAAAATGATTATAACAATAATTATTTCAATACAAACCTTTTGGCATTTTCGTCTAAAAGGAGCCGATATGTCAAATTTAGAATATAATACGAAAGTAGAAATACTAGAAGGTCCAGCCACACGAGTTTGTATATACTGCCCCGCCATCTGCAAACAATGTAAACATTTTAAACTCAACATTTTGGTAGAAGTAAAAAGACTGACGAAAAAAAAAACAAGAGCAAAAACGTCATATAAATGATGTCAATACTGTTTTACAATTATAATAACCGTTAATTCACAAGATCAACATTTCTCTCTAAGTTTAACTTTGATTGCATATAATCTCTTAGCTTTCTTCATGTGACGTGCGTATTGAAATACATAAAAAAACATACAGACGAATTGAGTACCTCCTTCTTTTGGGAAGTCGGACGAAAACTAGATAACCTCTTACAAATATCATCTAGTTCTTTGCATATGTACTTAAATAAGCTTTTTATTGCTTTACTTTTTAGTTTACTTGTAGGTTACGTTCTATTTTTCATATTACATTTGCTGTATTGTGTTTCTTATTAGCTGGCAAAAAGTTTGCAGCTTGCGTGTTTGCCCTTTGTTATTTATAGGGTGGAAGAGCAGGTGATACGTCAAGGAACATACCATTTGAATAGAAATTAAGTTTCCTACATAATTTATTTCCTTATTTAATTAAAAAATGTTCGTACTATTATATTTCTAACATCTGAGTTTACAAAGTAATTGTTAGCAGATTGATCAATTGTATCATTGTAATTGTTTGTAAACGTTAATATAAATGTATATTTCCTACTGGAAGGAACTAACTACACATTTGCCTGAGTTTAATTGCTGTCATTAAAGAAGCCTAGCGACTGATTACTTCGCGGCCAAGTGTTGATTGCGTCATGATACGAATCTGCCACACATATGATATTAATGATTTAATATGTCTGAAATTTCCGTTTCAAAAGTTCTATGTTTTCAATTCAAGATTTTATAAGGCAGAGACTTCAGATGATGATATATGGTTCGTCAGTTTGTTAAACACAAAACTTATGGCGTGCTGAGGTCCAAAATGTTTAGGAAAAAGTGAATCGGTTGATTTGGCTCCTCAAATTACAATAAATTAGTCGATAGGAGCAGTTAAGATTTGTAAGAAACTTTATGCTGTAAAATTTCGTTTAAACTATAATAATAGCTATCTGCTCGAACTAAAAATATACAACGATGAAATAATTGTCCCACGATCTACTGTTACTCTACAACTATTTGTTTTACTTTTTTATTTTTAAATATCGATATCAAACAAACACATGATTTTTCTAGGTTTCTTATTATTGGACATGACGCGCGTAATTGGAATGTCTTCCCATCCAATAACTGTATCGACTTTCTTGAATCTCTTCAAATGTGATACTTTCGTGAAAAAAGTGATTTTCTTGTAATTTACTACATAAATCTATAGCTTTTCTCTTATAGTAATACATATTTGATTACTGGTGATATTTGCACGAACTATTCCTACTAGATAGAGAAACCCGCACTGTCTCTCAAGATAAAATTTTCTCCAGCAGACAGTTACTACAAATCACTTTTAGAAATGTATGGCACTACAAAGAAATATAAATGTTGGAACTTTGTTTAGATATAACTCGACAGAATTTTCAATGTTTTGAATACAGCATCAAGAAGTCGTGCATAGGCCATATTATATTGTTTACTCTAGCCACAAACACGAGCATAAATATTAGATTTGTGTTAACTGTTGCCAACGGACTGGTCATCACGTGGCGTTGAAACAATTGCACTTGTATTGTGTACATTCAGTAACTCAGTTGATACAATGTATAATTTAGAATAACAAGAAGTATTGAATATTGTTGATTCCAATGTAATATGTAAAAAAATTAATTTGAATCCTATGTTAGCATTATAGTTATCGGTGTTAACCAGCCTACAATGTATGAGTCGCCCCACGGCGTCGCTTTGTCTGAGCGCGATGAATTTAAAATAGTAAGCTACTACGCTTTACCTATTTTGGATTTTTATTGTATTCAGGTCAGTAAAGAAATTAAACCACTACCTACATAATATCTGAGGTCATAGATCAGACAATGATAAGTACATTTTTGCTCAGTACGACTCATTAATATAGGTATAATCGTCAAAAAATACTCTTTCATTTGGTCATATCAGGATAACTACATGCATTTTGCATTTCTTACATATCAAGTGTTTTATATTTTAATAGTGCCTTCAAGATTTCCTAATAATTTAATTGCTTGTCCTGTAAAGTAATGAAATTGCATTTATCATATTCTAACCTATGTCCACAGATATATTCCATTCAATATACAACCTTGCGCTACATCATAACGTCCATATATCAAGCATTGTATGCCACGAATGGTCCGCTTAGTCGTATGTCCGTTGATAACAATCAAGTTTTAGTGCTGCGAGGAAATCTATCTATACTCGTAAGTTAGATAATAAGTATGCGTAAGGAATACGTTTGTGTTCTCACATCGAACGGTGTCAAGTACTTCGTGTAGAACTGGCACGTCTAGAATAGAATTAATGTCTAAGGTCGAACGCTAACGGACGAAGGCTTTGATTAAAAGTGCTCCTGAATAGGATAAAATACATGCAAGGAATCTATATTAGGCTGTAATCAAGTTTCTGTTTTCTGTTTCAACACTATTCAAATGCTTTCTAAATGTTTTGTACAATCAAAGTATGACTAAAGTGGATTTAAATACTCTAAAAAACTAACATAGTTATTTTCTTATCATTCGTCACTATAATCTTATCAAATGGCGGAAACATTATAAGAGCCGCCAACATTACAATAAAAATAACAATAATCATTTTTCTACTATCATAACATACTCCTTTTTTTTAAAATCACCCTTGTCTGATGTTTGCTTTGCTCGAACTACAAGGACATAACAAGATTGTTAGAGACTTTTGAAAATAACGGATATGACAACGCTTGTCTTATACGAAAATCTTACTTTTAAGTCGTTTAGGGCCTTACTTTATGTTATAAGTTTAGTACTATTGACACTATGTATTTGGATCGAACTTTCTTGCTGGACCGAGACAAATTGTTAGTTCGTTTCAGTAAGCAGTGCGGTGTGAATTTGTAAATCACATATAAGGATATTACGTCATGGAATGACGTATCACGCCGCTGGACCATGTCGAGGCGTGGACTGACTGAATAGCTTAATTTTATAGTGTATCATAGTAATCATTTGCCGGGAAGTGATACATATTTGTATGAGCTCAGATGTGTAGTGAATTACTGACTTAACTAAGAGAATATGAGTGTGTACAGTCGCCTTTTTTTGCGGTATTTCATTTATAGTTAAAATATAACGCACATTGATTTTTTTAATTGCGGAAAACGGTACTTTTACAATATGCTCATTTTCGCTTTTTCGTAAAGGATCATTTTAAAAGTGACTTTTTACTCATATCATGGCGTACATGACGTACAAATGGGTATCGTTTTAAAAGTGTAACACCGCCTGCAATGGCCATTGTACTTCAAATTACGTCAAATTGTAATACTACATAGCAGTATATGGTTTGAAAATTATATGTTTAATCTCATATCCGTATTCAACTTTATGGATCAGCCTTATTTATTAAATCAAGATTACTGAGAAACAATAAAACAATGATATCTACAAATAATTATTACATTGAATGAAAATGATCTTTATCACGCGACGGCCAATGTTGGAAGGCCGCAACACAACCTTGCAATTATTTTATTCAATACCAAATGATGAACTAATTATAACTCTCCTAACATATTTTTAATTTCCTTTACAATTTATATAAACGCAAATTCAACACACAACAAAAGGACAAAGTTCAACAGGTAAAAGTCAAAAAAGGTAGGTACTATTGTTCACGAAATTGCCAAAACAAATGCCGAATACTCTTGACTATTTCATTCGTAAACTTAGATTATTATTTCTAGATTGGAATAAAATGGTAAAAACGTCGGAATGGTAAAAATTCTGCACCCAGATAAGCGAGGCTATTTACCATGAAATTTAACAAAGGATTTAAAAAATGGAAAACGTTGAAGATTCATTACTACCTCTTAACTAAACGTGTATTTATTTTAACAAAATTTACATAAATTTGTATAAGTTATTCAAAATTGTATTTCATGAATAATCCATTTGAATTGGATTTGGCTACAACAGCTGTTTTCTCAGACAAAAACAATAAACAACTGACACGCGATGGGTAATAGAAAAAATAAGCAGATCGGCAGCCGGATTCAATTCGGCTAAATACTTACCTCAGCTCGAGTTAACATAACATTAACGTTAATGAGTTAGTAATGCAAGAACTTTGGGTGAGTCAGAATGACGTCTAATAGACCACAAATACTTTGAATCTAAATTTTTCCCTAGAAGCATAATGTACTGTAACCTTGACCGTCTTAAAATTCTATGTTGATTTCTTAATAGCGGTAACAACAAAAATGTATTACCATTCATTAATAAATTACGCATGTTAGCCCATGATATCGAAGTAAACAATGCAAAAAAAGTATGAATGATATAATGGTTAAGTAATACACACTTTATAACCCCACGTCTGTCTATGGCTGTAGTTTATTTACTAATCAATTATTTTTTTAATTTCTAACCATAACGTCTTTTTAAGGTTCAGCGAGAAATCACATCCACCGCATCTGCATTACTAATTCTGCTATTGATTGCCAAGATAAGTATTTATCCTGTTCTTATTAACGGAATAAATAAACGCAACGAAAGACTATAAAGCAACATCCATTGTGTTGAATCGAAAAGCCCGCAATGCTACATTGATAAAATATTTGACTCAATCAAATCAACAAACAAAGTATTCAGTAAAACAGTAATCTATACTACTATTAAGATTACCATTACCATTTAACACATATTACGCTTGCTACAAGTATTGTAACATTTTTAGATAAGTGCGAACTAGTTCAAGTATAGCTGTATCGACCTTCAACGGCTTACGAACACTATGTGAAAATGAAAATGAAGCAACGAGATTAGAATAGAGGAAAATAATATGTTAATAACATGAGTATATAATAAAGTACATGTACAATAAAGTTTCAGTAACAATCCTCTTTTATTGGCATAATTTTGTTTACTAAGAGTATTCAGAAATACTTTTACAGTTGGATACATTATGAATTTCACATTTAAAATCTTAATAGAGTTTTAAATTTCAATAACAAGGCAATTAAATCATCTCAACTTCACAACTTTGTGTACAAAAAAAAACTAGAAACACTCACATGCGCCACCCAAAGGGATAGGCTGAGATTATGATTTTCCATTTAGGACGATCCTTGGGTACATCTCTCGTTTGAAGTATGAACGTATAGTTTGTATGGAACGATATAGACATAGTTAATGCACACATATGTAAATTAAATTATATAGGATACAGAACATAACGTTTAGTGCCAATTTAACGTTTTATTGGTTATAATATCTGAACTAGAATGACAATGGGTATAACAGATCGCATAAGAGAAACTCAAATATTATGACTGAGCAGCCTAAGTTATGTTTTATTAAAAATATTGATGTTTCGTTTTTAAACAAAGACTTTTTCCTTCAGGGAATCACAACGTGCTTGTCGAATACTTATTAAAAACAAAAACACATAGTTACCCATAAGTCCAAAACAAATGTCACGTTAAAAAAAATCGTTCTATCGTGATTGTCATCAGCGTGCTTTTTTATAATAAAAGGGGGAAAACGAGCGGCGAGATCACCGAGATGGTCAACGACGCCCATCGACATCCGTAACACCAGAGGGACATCTGTGCTTTCATCAATCATTACAATTTCTTAAAAGATTATTTTACAAAACGGTATAAGACATCTGCATACTTAGCAGTATTATAATGTTCTCTAAAGCATGCAATAGAATATGGGCCATAATAAAAAAAAATCGATATCATTCAATGCCTAAGTTGCACATTTTATAATCCGTGGAAGGTTAAATATGCAAGTCCTGAAGCGTATCGTTCATCATATATGAGAATATTTTCAGATTTTGTATAATGCGATATCGGAGGACATTCACCCTATATTTAGATCAATAAACAACCCAGACTGCGGCTCTTTAATGTCTCCACACGCAGTATATGGCCGGAAATATACAATCTTGCAGTAGCTGTCTAGTTAGATCGAATATAGGATAATAAGGGTAATCCACATTTGACAAACTTTTTTACTTTTGCAATGGTATTGATTTAGTTTATGCTTAAAAGAATCAAATTTATCCACAATAAAAACTGCGGCATCTAATAAATTAAACAGTACTGACAAACTACAAGTTTTCAAAGTTATTTTAATACGATTCGGATGTTAAGACACATAAGTTAACATGAGATAAAACGTATTATAACTCGTTACAAAAGCAGAACGATACATGTTTTATTTTATTTTTAAGTCATTGTTGTATCGATTATCGCGTAAGCAAAAAACTCTGTTCTCAGCGCCCAGTTGAATTCGCACGGTTTAAGGTCAATAACATGGCATTACGTCAACGCACCGGTCCACTTCTCTAATTTTATATTGTACGTCAGTGTGTTAATTGAATGAATAATACAATGACGATAAAAATTACGACAAAAATGACTATCGCACACTATCAATCAATGTCAATATTCTCGAAAAAAACGGGGCTTAACATACCTGTTTATGTATTTAAGCAGCCTTGTTGCCATGAAGTATGGAAAAATTCAAAATAGCGTACACTACACTTTTTTAAAAATTACAACACCAATGCAAAGAGTGTGACTTTTTGTTACAATTCAACAAAACAATGTGTGAATTTTCATCTCTTTATTTTTTTTTTCTTATAAAAACCGTCTCCATTGCGACAATCTATTATTATCTGTCGATATGCTATCGACAAGATCCATCGGTTCTTAAACAATCTATAACTAAACATTGTCAAAAACTTGGTACAATTGAAAAAATAAAAAAGGTTTTGTATATACTGTTTTTATTTATTTTTTAATACCTTGTTATGAAGAGAAGGCGATCTAATATTCAAAATGCGAATCGGTTCTTTTACAATGATCAAAGCATGCAAGAATTCGATTAGATCATTGTATCGTTTTTTGTGATAGACCGCGCCAAGATCTTTTTTGCACTTAATTCATACGATCCATTTCTTTTTTGTCGTATATTTTTAATGTACACTTGCGTCGTCCTACAAAAACTCAGACATACATTAAATGAGCATAAAACTAGGGGGGAACCCCAATTTATTGACTTCAAATCGGCTTTTACGCATTCATGTAAAACTAGGTAAAGTAGTCAAAAACAGTTGCTTAAATTTCAATAATTTGCTGCCTAATGTGCCGAAGTTTGTTCCGTAAAATAAGCTAAAGTGGAATTACATACAAGCAAAACATATATTCGGTATACAAGCCGTCTGTGAGGAATAAAGAACTGCACAGTTCCTAAACTGCCATCAGTAATGCGATCGTAATTAAATTAGCTACACACCCTGTAATGCCACAATATATTTCCTATTGGAAAACGATACATTTATTATTTGCTCCGACTACCCCTTCGGTAAAGAACAATTAGTGATAATGATTGTAACTTTTCCGCTATCTACTGATAATAATTCTGTACAATTAAATTGTGAATTTACTAGTAGTTTTCTTAAGCGTTTGCGTATTTTGTGATATTTTTTTTGTAAATTAGAGTAATTTACGTGTTTTGACAATTTATTTCATAATAAAAGTAAAAAATAGTTGACATACTTTGTCTCTGCAAAAATCGGATTTAATAAAAAAAATAACTAAATAGAAGATAGGTTTCATTCAAGGACTAAACATCAGTAAGTCGGTGTAAATTTCGATTGAAAATATAAACAACAAACGTTTTGTTGCTTTACTTTTTTGTACCAAACATCCAAAGTACGCTCCTTATAATAGTCATTTATTGATTCTAATAAATGTGAATGTAAGGGTTTGAAAGTGCACTAGGTGGGCTGAATAATTAATGTCCCTTCGGCCCTCGCCTAGTAACTAAGTACACCGTATAGATTTCTGATTTGTTGTGAGTGACTCGATTCTAAACGGTGTGTACTCCATTACAACGAAGATAGAGAAAATTTTGCTTCTTTATTACATTAAATATGATTTACAAGAAGTTCGCCGTCTTGCTGTACTGTTACGGGCTTATAACTCGAAAGATTAGTTATTTAAAAATGTGAAAAATTTAAACAACTACGTCTGTTTTGACCACAGCGTACGTGTTTTCGAGCCTGGAATGTATCTGCTATTTGTTAACATGTTTACCCACCCAGTTGTAACCAAGTATTGTCCGTAAAAACAATAGAGACCATCATTTTCTTCAGCATTAAACGATAGAAGGCTTTTTATTTCTAGTCCTTATTTTTATTTTGAAACGTTTTTCGGCAAGAACAAACGATATAATTAGTCAGAGTTAGTCTTGTCAGAGTACAATGTGGGTGTCGAGATAAAGGATAAATGGACATTGACAGCAAGACAAGATATACCTACTGGCCCACTGAATGCTTTTAAGTGGTCCCTAAGGAGAAAATAAATGTTTTGCATGGAAAATCTACACTAAGGGACTGTCAATTAAATAACTGAGTGTGACTGTTAATAGTGCATCTCCACTTAATGTCAGAAAAGCATGAGAAACAGCATAGTTTTTACAGTGTTAATGAAAAGAATTGATCACGATTTTTTTTGAAAACCAAACAAAACCAGCTTTCGTACTAGAGTACAGTGGTGAAGTGTTGAGGGGTGCAACCACGCCCTTATAAAAGACGTGATTCCCGAAATAATTAAGTACCGAATAATATTTATTTTGCCATTAGGTTATTCAAGTTCTCATACTCCAATTAATTAAAAGCAACATTTAGATTATCGATATATATGATAGAATTAATAAGATTGGCATGGTTTATTTTGTTTTGATAGAATAAAGAAGTCTACTTAATTTTTGTGCAGATTATTCTAATATTTTTCCTTGTGGTTAATAAGGTACACAAAAGTTCGTGGGGCATGAAAATATAATGGCCTGGGATAATGCATAGGATTAGGATACTAAATAATTAAGTTTTTTTCGCGGGCGGTACTTAGGTATTACATACAACATCTGATAGAAAAGGTATTAATTAGGTTTAAATTAAATCATACATTAATTTTGTTACCAATGCCATTTGAAATTTACTTAACTGCGATGATCAGACCATTTCTTTGCAACGTGCAGATATTATTTTAGATATAAAATAAAATTGTTTTTATGAAATATGCTGGCGTTGGCGTGATTAAATAAATAAAAAAACAGAAAACTAAATTTGTAAAAAATCATATAAAACTTACTTGTACAAAACTTTTAAAAATGTTCCAAAACCGCGACAAGTAGCTACTTCACCAGTGTAGGTAACAGTCATTTTGATTTGATTTTAGCTATAATATCACAGTATGGTACCAATTATTATTATTTATATTACTCATAACGCAAAGCAAAACTTTTCTGAATAGGTGTGTCGAAAAGACAGAAATATCTTGTCTCACTAGTCACATTTACAGTAATCTTGAAACTAAGTCTTGACTTAAAACACTAATAAATTTATTTCATGTTTATGAAAATAAGCCAACCACATTATTAGCTGTATGTAATCACATAAACACTGCAACACACACCACGCACCGCAATACAGAAAACACGCAACATTAAACTGAATTGAAATGAAGACAATCACAAAAACAACATTGTACTACACTATGCACGAGTGAAGTAAGCAACATTAAGTTTTGACGTAGACAGTTTGTAGACAAGTGATGGAACTTAATCAAAGTTGCCAGCTACTATTAAAGCTAGGCAGTTGGCAGTTTTTGACAGACACTTCAGTCAGTTACAGGTTACAGTGACATAGTAGCATGGAAGTACTACTAGAACAGGAATGCGTTCTATCTGTACATCTTGCAGTAAAAATAAAGAAAATAAAACCTTATGCTAAGGGCGTAAGAGTGTTGGTGCACGCAAAATAATATTGAAGCCGAGTGAGAGGGGTACAAGTGTTCGCTGTCGCTTTCTAACAGGGACCTAGAGTTGCCAGATATCAATCCTTTCGTTCTTTGTAGAAAAATAGGCCGAAGCGAGTACTATGCTCACTGTGGGTTATATTTTCATAGGTAATCGTTTTAAACATAATTTGTTGGTGAAGAATTACGGTGACCATGCATGACAAACCAATCCCAGTTTGCGGCGTAAACTTCACAAGACTGTTAACTGCAAAGTCTGATTTAGAATTATGTCTTTTGTAAATACATACATGACAACAATAATAAATTAAAATCGATCGGAAGCAAATAATAATCAGACAACAAAAACAAGTTTATTTAAATTGCTCTTCTTAAATCATATGTCTCCATAGTCACCATCACTAGAGAAGGATAAAAGGTACAGTTGTTGAGGTTTTCCTCGGCTTCAATATTGCGACAAGAGCTCATTCCTGTTCTAGTAGTACTGCCATGAATAGTGGACATACATGGGTATAGACTGATAAGTTATCTAACGAAGTGGACATAAGAGAAACTAAATTATGATAACGCACTAAGGCCCTCCGTTTATGCCATTTCCATTGTTTATGTAAGTTTTATATATCTTCTGACAGATACATCCGAAAGCAGCGCCTCCCTAACCGGGTAAAACATCCTAGTTTGACGATACTATACTATATAAGGATTAATGCTTACTTTGATTTTACTTTTTAGATTTTCGAAGCATCCAATTCAAAAACAAGTGTATAGTATTTTTTAATCGAATTAAGTTGAAAACTTACTCTGATTTTCCTGTTGTTGCTTGCCCGAAATGACGGAAAATCGAGTTATTTAACATTATAGAATAAGTTGTGTTTAAAACTAGCTGTTGCCCGCGTCTTCGTCCACGCAATATTGAGATAAAAAAGTAACCTATAATATGCCCATCTATGTCGGCTCCTTCAGTGAAAGTCCGGTCGAAATCTTGAACTTGGTCCAGCCATTTCGTTGTGTTGTGTTGTATTGCCGTTGTGTTGTAGTGCTGCGTTTTATTGTTAATTTTTATTAAAATGTTTTGTACTTGCGCTTACGTTTGAAGCATTTCGCGGTCAATAGTTTTATATAACTTGTGAATAAGTAGGTATGCCATTATGATACATTAACTTAGTTTGGATATTTAAGTATTTTTCATCTGTGCCAATTATTGGTGGCAAAATATTACCTGTTTCTGTGTTCCTGTCGTTTTCGTAATGTCAAAATGGCCGAATATCTTTCTTATTTCTAGTAGAATTTAGGAAAAGTTTTTCTGACAGGGTTTTTGTTAGTTACTGTACGTGTTAATTTAGTTTTAAAAACCTATAATAGATTTTGTTAGTATTGATTTATGTTTTTCTTTATTAAACAGCTAAATCTACCATGAGTGAAAATGCTAGTGAGAATTGTCCTGATGAAAAGCCGGTTGTTATACATAGTGAAGATGTTATATTCCCGCCTTTCCCAGGTATGTTTTAATTGTATTTTAGTCAAAGAAGGCATGTTAGTTTACGAATGTAATTTATTGCATTTTAAAATGTAGGATATGAAACGATTTATGCTATGATAATCATAAAAATACGTATACAATATGAGCTTATATTGGAATTTATTTTTTAGTTTAATTAATCAATCAAACATTGACTTACTTGTGTATGTCCTAATACAAGTTGTTTTTGTTTTTCGTTTATTTATAAGTTGTTAGAAACAAACAATTTTGTATCTTAGCTTATATCTGGTATATTAACTTATTTTCAACATTATATGGTATAGTTTAAGCTTTTGCTTTTAACATTTTCTTATGTTAACACTTAGTTTGTCACAATTATAAATTTTATTTGCAATAGTAGTTATAATGTTACAATTTTGTTTCAGAACCAACTGATGATGATTTTGATGATGACATTGCTGAAGAGGAAAGGAATTATTATAAAGAAAAGTACAAAGGTTAACAAGAATTTGTTTGTCTACATGCTATCAGTTATTTCGCAAACTGAAAATAAAAATTTCATTGAACTTGATTTTCCTCATATTTTAACTATTACAAATGTAATGAAATTTTTGACTTTCCTTGACTGAAATAGAAAAAAATATGTGACAAGATACAATATTGTACAACTTACCTCAAAATTTAAGTTGTTTTCATACATCTCTTCTTAATGTTGTATTTTTTGCAGATTTGAACATGATAAAAACTCAAAGATTGCATTGTTCTGCATGCGATCGTCATCTAGGTTGTGCGGCACGCAATGAGAGCCGCATGCGTCCTCATCCTATGCTCAGAACTCTTGTTTGCCACACATGCCACAATTTTTACAATAGCGGAGAGTTTGAAAAGGGTGATGATGGATCAGAACTCTACTGTCGTTGGTGTGGTCAAGGTGGACAAGTGTACTGCTGTTCTGATTGCCCTCATGTGTTTTGTGCGGTAATTGTTTTGTCAATCTTATTGATGTTATAAATTTAAATTTAGATGAATGGACAAGAGGTATCTTTTGATCTGCTAATCAATTTGACACACATGAGAACATAATCTGGAAGAACACATAAGCTACTTACTAAGTTTAGTGTTTTTATTGTTTTGATTGTTTTTGTTTATTTTTCCATCCAGATATGATTGCAGGCAATAGCTAGTTTTACATTAGGTGCTAAGTAAACAAAATAATTGAGATATTTCTTGTTTTCACAGAGATGTATCAGAAGAAACTTAGGTACACCTAAAATAAAAGAAATAGAACAAACTGAAGATTGGAAATGTTTTAAATGTAACTCAAAGTGTCTGTGGGATATACGCGCTATGTGCTGGGCAGTGTTGCGCTACTGTGATCAGAAAAATAAGTAATTATTTTAATATACTCATTTTTATATGAACAATCTTATGAAGCAGATTTTTTTTGTTTTGCTAAAATCTTATTTTTATATTTTTCAGAATTGCCTACAACACTCAAGATCCTGAAAAAAAGGACTTATATCAGAAGGATTGTGCGATAGACCACACAGAATGTTGCAAAAATAAAAGTAAAAAAAAAGAACTGAGAAAGAGAGAACCTGAAAATACCCCAAAAAAATCAACTGCATCTATAATATCTAAAATTTCCCCAGCTATTCAGGTTTGAATTTGTGAAGTGATAATAAAATCATATTTTACCCATATGGTGGTTTAAGAAATAGGCAATATGCATATGACGCCAAATTGCACCAAACTTTTTTTAAGTATACTTTATTACGATAAAAGCATTCATGCAAAGATTTTTTTTAATATAATGTGATTTAGTGGCAAAATTTAATCATTAAAAAGTGTCTTTTTTCAAATTCCCTTGCTAAGTTCTAAAACGCACACTATTGGACGAAGCAAGTGGCTTATCTAATATGGCGTTGCTGTGTTGACAATACACAGTTCATTTACGTTAGTTTATATAGAAATACTCTTGAAGTATTTTACTGTAAACACGATATCAAAACCAACTTTAAAATAAAAAAATAATGAAAAGAATTATTAATAATTAATTATTATTAATTATTAGCCGGCCTGAAGATAAGCAGAGCGAAAACGGAGCAGCTATTCTGCGACTTCGGGGGCTTATCTAGTTTTATCCCGATTGCCTTAGATGGCGCCCATCTTCCAGTTTGCTCCGACTTTCGGTACCTCGGCTCATTAATCCAAAACGACGGCGATATTGACCGTGACGTGAGAAATAGAATAAAAGCGGGATGGATGAAATGGCGACAGGTTACAGGTGTAATATGCGACCCGCATATTCCCCTTAAAATAAAGGGGAAAATTTACAAAACCGTCGTAAGACCTGTCATGATGTATGGATCTGAATGTTGGGCAGTGAAAGGGACGGATGAAAGGAGAATACATGTAGCGGAAATGCGTATGTTAAGATGGATGTGTGGGGTAACACGATTGGATAAGATACGAAATGAGTATATTAGAGGAAGTTTGAGAGTAGCCCCAGTGGTTGAGAAAATAAGGAGTAAAAGGTTAGAGTGGTATGGGCATGTTATGAGAAGGGATGAATCGCATGTGACAAGAAGGATATTAGTTATGAATGTGGAGGGGTACATCGGTAGAGGTAGACCTAGAAAGAGATGGATGGATTGCGTGAAAGGTGACATGATCAAGAAGGGAGTGATGACTGAGATGACGGATGATAGAATGCTTTGGAGGACGAAAACCCGGTGCGCCGACCCTACGGGAGTAGGATAAGGCAGGGGAGATGATGAATGAAAAGAATTATTAATTACCACTTATTTGTACCAGGAATAATAAAAATGAATAGATTTTTGAACTTGAGAAGCAATGAGATACTTTGTTGTTTTTTACGTCGAAGTGACATCTGAGCGTAATGTTATGAATGGAATATGACGATTGACGTCAATTGTCTCATGACAACTCCGGTCGCGTTTTAGTCGCTCGAAAATGATTGTAGTTTTAATTTATTATTTTTAGCTCAATGGTTGAATATTTTTGCGTCAAATTATTTTTTTAGTTATTATATAACACGTAGAATCGTTTAAAAAAAAAGAAAAAAAATACATGCATATTCCTTATTATAACAGTATTAATATTATTTTAGGTTAAAAAGTTTGCTTCTATTGTTCCTGATGAAAAACCTGATAAAAAGCCACAAAAAAGGTCTGCTAGCCCCAAACAGAAACCCATATTAATAAAAAATCCTATTCCTATGCCTGCGCCTACTATGAGCCCAGTAATACCTAATCAGCAAGCTAAAAAAATAAGGGTAAGATTTTAATTATACTGAGAACAATGTCTTCTAATGTACTGTGACTTCAAACATCTAAATTTCCTTACAGTTATATGCAATTTGTGTCACCATATGTTGTCAGATTGTAATAAATGATGATATACTTATTTCAGATGACACCTCCGACTTTAATAGGTCCTCCAAGATTTCCAAGTGAGAAAAAATTAAACCCAATTTATATACCTCGCTTCAAAGCTCATAGACCACCAATACCGATACGTCCACATTATAATGGCAGCTTCAATAATTCTTACAGCAGTGTTGCATCAAATGACAACATTAACTTGTCACTGGATAATTTGACACAGGTAATAATTTTTAGATATCACCAACAATTTGTTTTTGAATCTTGCTTATGATTTTTTTGTGATTAATGGAATTTGTATTAATATTTTAATAGGGCTTAGATATGGCAGCCGTAGCAGCGATGTCCACTTCTAATCAAGACGACGACGTAGTCTGCACTCCGGATTTACCATTAGAACCGATGTGCGAGGTAATTTCAAGACAGATTTAGAATTAAGTAAAATATTGACAAACAATTACATTTTTCTGGTTTGACATTCAGGTAACAGAAGATAATGTTGACGACGATGTCCAGTGTATAACTCCCGGTCCGATCACAGCGCCCAAGGCGTCGTCTATGCCGCCACTCGTATCCCGCGCGGGAACAACTCTACCGGAATTAACTCCAGAAAACATCGTTCAGATGACGGAAAACGACGTCACTGTAAACGCATCTACGGGTGGTTTGAAATTCCGAGTCGATCCGCAAACCTTGTCATCCAACAAGATGTATCGGCTACCGGATGGCCGCATTTTTGCGATTAACGCAAATCCCGCAATGCCCGGAGGATACTCTGCGACCATCGTAGCGATTACTGAAAACACACCCCAAAGCAAGGCCTCTAAAGGCGCGACGTTCGCGGCAAAGCTCAGCGCAGTCACCACAGGGCCCCCCAACACGCCGCCCATAGTCAACACATACAGCTCGAGGAACTCACGTTCGCATAAAAAACGCAAACCAGAACTTATACACACAAATGTAAGCAGCGGTAAAACCAACAGGCGATCAGAATCATCTGTCAGAGAATGCGATCTGAAAGTACCGATTGAATGGTACAGATACAATCTGATCGATGCCGTTGATGCTCTGGAGTACTCCTTGTCACGACTTCATAAATTGAAAAGAGAAGCGACGACCGTGTACTTAAGAACGAGAACTGTTAATGAAATGAGAAATCTTCATAGAACGTTGGATAGATTACTAAACACTTCGGTGAATAGGTTTAATGAAGTGCGACAGAATGTCAATAAAGAAATGAAACAGTATGTTGCAAAGAAAAAGTCCCCAGCTAGTAATAGGATCGCTAACAATACGAGCGAGGAGGATGACGATGTAGAAATATTACCAGATTTAGATGACAACGATGACGACCCCATTTTCATTGATGAAAATTCTTCAGACTCAAACGAAAATCACGAAGTTGATCTAACGGGAGCTAACAGTGACAACAGTCCTGATAAAGCGGCCAATAGAAAGGACACGGATTCTAATATAACGGATCAATGTCACGATAATAATGTTGATTCGAGTGGCGTCGGCAACGTTGACGAAGCAAACTTTAACGCGTTGCATAACGATAAAGATGAAAAGGACGGTGAAAATATTGAAGATGAGGAGGCTAAGAATGAGAAGGCTAGTAATGATCACGTGAAGAATGAAGAAAAGGAGGAAGACCTGAATGGTGAATCGGATTCGGAGTGTAAGTCTTCTAAATATAAAGAAGACAAAATGAATGAGGATGGAAAGGAACATAATAAAAATTCAACAAACAATTCAGATATTAGCGGCGGTGATGAAGATTTAGATAAAAATAGTAGTAACGATACCGGTATGTTAGATGATACAGACGAAGCTATTGCAGTGGAAAAACTTGAGGAATAGAGAGTACTTTACATACTTTGTACTATATTTTACTTGTAAGTAAGTTAATACAATTTGATTAAAGGGAAGGCTCGTGTCTTGTAGAGTGAGCCTTGAATAAGTTAATTAAGTCTTGTATAGTTGCTTTTCTAGATTGAAATTAAAATTTAAAAATGGTACTGAAAATCTTTATAGTACATTTTATGTTTTCGAATGCACTTACATTTATTTCCCGAATTTTTATTTTTGTTACTTGAAGAAAAATTTCAATATGAAGATGTTGTATTTACTTACCAGTTTATTCAATTATACTAAGTATGTTTAGAAATAAACTTTTTTATGTTCTGTTTGATTGTTGTCAGGAATAAACATTAAGATGAGAACTATGTTGTCAATAATTATTTACTTTTTGTATCTTTAGAAACATTTTATCTAAGGAAACAGTGTCCTTAAACATTTTGTACTATTTATTGGTATAAAATTTATTAGAAAACTTTATATTTGACTCTGCTCCTATTTGAAAAATACATAATTTTTTGTAACTCAACATATCCATAAATAATCATTGTGTATGCAGGATTAGATGTAAATTGATACTTTAACCGACTTTCCAAAAGGTAATTTTAATGTCAATTAGAAACAAAATTAACAATTTTTTTAACATTTGGATCATAGACAGTTTTCTCTCCTATAATAAGTCTTGCAGACGGTCAATTCTAATTGTTGAGTTACGGATTTTGTTCGCTTATTCAGCATATATGAAGTTTGGTTTACATTGTGAGCATACATACAGTTGTAGGTATATTTACAAGAAATTGACAGGAACCATTCAATACATTTCAACAATAAATGTTTAGATTAAAAAAGATCGATTTTCTACTTGTTTTGTTTACGATGTATTTATTGCCCTAGCAATAGAGATGTCTAAATGATTTGTTTAATTTTTCCCTTTTTTTCGTTAACACCATCTGTATTTATCATTAATTTGATTAAGAGATGTTTGTTTCTGCTTTTAAAGGTAACGGTATTGTTTTGACATTCGTATTTCGTTTACTATTTTATAAATTTGTGATATCTCCACTAAATTTGATATGTGTAATGATTAGTTAATTAAGTTTGTATGGTACACGTTGCTTTTGGTTTAACTGTATGTATCGATTGATTCGATAAACCATTATAACGTAATTAAAACTATAAATGCTTCCGTTGTACAGTCATATAATTATTTGGTTATGTATCTATTTAATGTTACTTTGATAATTTGTAGACAACTATAAAAACAGTAATTGATGTCAAGTGTTCTCCAAAATTGTATAACCACCAAGACAATTGCATACTTCAAGTATTGTAAGATTTCTTTTTATATAATTCAAACTTTAGGACTTTGAACATTTTAGGACATACTCAATTGTATGGTGATTTTGCCAAGTCCTTGTCGATACAATTTATTTCGCATAAATATTAAAAAATATAATTTTCATTTAAAATTAAATTCTCCGAATTTATTGGTGTTTAATTGGACCTAAATATCTCTGAGTCAAGACGATGACAAACTAAATATATATGTTTGTATTTAAAATAAAATTGATTTTGTGTCAGCATTGACTGAGGATAACTGTTTTTTTTAACTTTGAAACAACACTACCGTAATGTAACAACGTAACATTTAAATGAGTGGTAACATGTGATGTGTTTTTGGTACAATTTGTCAATAGCTAATTTGCATCACAGTTTCAAAACGAGATTTAATAAAACTTTCCATTTAATAGTTTGCAGCATTGATAAAGGGCCATCAAAATGCGTGCATCTGAAATGTTTGTTTTCTCCAAAGTCGTTTCCAGATGATTGGACAAGTAAGGATGTAAAAAAAATATGTTGTCACAATATATATGTCATATAATTTGTTTTTAAGAGAAATACACAGTGGTACAATAGATGGCAGTTTTATTTAATTCTTCCCAACTGGAACTCGGTAAAAGTGAAACAAAGGAAAGAAGTAAAAATCTATGTAATTGAATCTCGTGTCGCATAGACTTGCTGTTTTCGGAATGATTGGAATATAAAACAACGATTTATTTGAATTAATTAAGACATAATTTTATTTAATTAAAATATTACTTAAACAATATTATTATTATAAATTAAACAAATGCAGAAAAGGCATTTAAAATAGCTCAAAGCAAAACCTGATTAAATCAGAGAAATTAGTAAAGTAGATTATATCACATTGATGTACTTATAGAAGTTGTCATGGTTCAGTGGAACATCAAAAGTAGAAGTACGGAGTGAAGTGAGCTCAGTAACGGAAGTGTCCCTTCCGCGAGCGCTCCTCGTGATAGACGCGCATCGGCGAGTACGTGCCGTTCGACGCACCGTTGGCGTTCAAACCTGCAATACAAATTATACAGCTAAAAAATACAAATATATAAATACCTATATTTCTGTGGGATTTGTTTGTTCCCACAGCCGAAACACTGGTATAAAACATTTTATAGCCTTTTATTTATACAAAATCTTACTGTGCATCTTAAAGCGGATTTCCATCGATCACCAATCAATTAAGTTGTGGGGGTCGTGGTCGAGGTCGTGGTGGTTTAGTGTGACTGTGCTGTGTTTACTACGAACATACCTTTACCGTTCAGTTCTCCGTCGACGGTGCTGGCTTTAAAACAATCGCATTTGATATATTTACCAGATAATTGCTTGCTTTGCAAAATACGTAAAAAACATTGATCTGAATAAATGGATAGACGATTACTTGAAAATTACAGCTTTTGTTTCGTTCTGAATCAAACGTCGTTATAAATGTTACTAATAGTTAATGTTAATAATAGTTAGATGGACATCTCTATTCGTATCCTAACTTTTTATATAAAAATTAATAGGAACAATGTTATACTTCCAAAAATCTACTGATTACATTACAAACAGGTATGGCGCGCTTATTCTTAGAGCGCACGCTAACCTTCGACTGAACAGTCGCATAACTAGTGTGCGATTGTCGATTGTTTCGCAGCCAATTCAACTGTTTAATTGCACAACTAAAAATCGAGTAGTATGCGCACTTCTATATAAGCTTATAGGAATCAGAGCACGTTTAGTCAAAGATGTACGCGCGTTTTTAAATCTTATAATTGACAATGTCATGACAGTTGTCATAGGGAGGGGACATGAAAGTCGATCTTTCTTTAGTAGTGTTGTACCACTACATCGGTATTGTATCTGTTTTTAAAATAATAGTCGTGTTCGGTGTATACCTTGCAGCAGCGTGTGCGGCGGCGGCGCGGGCGGCGCGGCGCAGCGCGGGGCCAGCAGCAGGTGGTAGAGCGCGAGGTAGAGCGCGGCGGCGGCCAGCGCGGCCACGCCCAGCGCGCGGTACACGCCGCGCTGCGCCTCCAGCGGGGCCGACAGCGACACCAGCCCGCCAACTATCGCACCGATACAACGACCTGCCAAACGTACATAGTTATACAATGTCGAATTAATAAGACAATTAATTAGATCTGTTTCGTTGTTCATAGGTTCTGTTATGACTTTAAAATACTTTTTTCTCACATTAAATAAACACCGTCAATAAGAAACTTCCTTGGTAACTATTAAACGACTTGAGAACGACAAAAAAAAGAAAAACTCGAGAGAAAAACTATGAACTATATGTACTTAGTTTAGGTGATTTCTGAAATAAGAAAAGTTTAGACACCTAAAGAGTTAAAAGCCCCTTTACCCGAGCTTTAAGGCACCTTAGGGCTTCACAACATGTTAAACAACTTGTCTTACAAATATTTTCAATGCAGAATAAGTGGATGAATGTTTGTTAGAGTTTGTAGCCTAAACTGCTGAACGGATCTCGATATTTAGCATAGATGTAGAGGATTGTCTGGAAGAACACATAGGCTAAATTACGTGTTTTTAATTCGACGCAGACTGAGTCGCGACTAAAGCTAGTTATTGTTAAGAAATGCTGCAATGTAAAAGGTGCAATACCGATGCAGAAGTGCGCGATGACGGGCAGCGCCTGGCCGGTGGTGGTGTACTTCTTGGGCACGAGGTGCCGGAAGTAGAGCACGGCGGTCACCCACACCAGGCTCAGCGTGAACACCTGCAGCAGCGCGCACGCCGCCACCCACCAGTAGCTCGTGCTGTACGCCAGACCTGGTACAAATGTTTACTTATGAGATTTATGGATAATTCTTTAAGGTAATGAAGGAATTATTGATCCCGGAGCATTATTAGGCACTACAGGATAGCCTCCGAGGGTAAAAGAAAAGTATAAATAATAATATAAATTAAGATTTACCCCAGATACAAACAAAAAAAGATTATTCGGATATATTAAAGAAAAAATACATTTCTATGTATATGGTTATACGGCAGCGTTTTTAAAACGCGACGTTTTTTTTAATAGACTTTGTATTTTGTTCACATGAAGCGCCTGTGTGAATGAGGACTC
>NW_013525157.1:5300500-5302129 GCF_000836215.1 Papilio polytes
AGTGGCCGTCCGTGCACAGATGTGGCGGATTGCGCTCGAACTCCGGACCCTCGTCACCATCCTCTGTCACCAGCTCTGATGATGGCTGAGTGAAGTAACTCTTTGAGTTTCGTTGATAATCAAATAAAACTAGACCACTATATCAAGTAGAAATAAACTTATTAAATCTTTTGACCGAAAATCCATCTGCCCGGAATTGAATAAAAACTAGTAGTAGCCCACATATGTGTGTTCTTTCAGACTACCCTCTACACTACATCTGTACAATTTTCATTAGACCGTTACAAACTATAAAAACATCCATTCATCCAAACTTTCGTATTTATAATATTACTAGCTTTCGTGGTATTAAAAAACTAAGTAGCCAATGTGTTTTTCCAGACTATCCTCGACATCTATGCCAAATTTCATCCAGATCCGTTCAGCCGATTAGGCTACAAATATCCATCCATCTAAACGTTCGCATTTACAATACGAATAAGTTGTACTAAAAATCCATTCATACAACGCATTGCAAATAAGTACCGTTATTTACTAGTTGCAGAAATGTGTTCGCTCCAGTTGCTTATCGGTGAAAGCATTCTCTACAATCGCTCGCTCGCCGCGAGTTGCAGCCGCAAACAAACGCGTTGCATTCATTACGTTTTCCGTTCCAACGTACTCAACGAAAAACTATGTTATGTTTGAAATACAAACAGGATGCTTAACAACTGGATGTCCGAGTTAAAATTGACTTAACTAATTCAATTTCCACTGAATATTGAGAAGTAAAATAGTTCAAGGAACGAGCTAGCTAGTTAGGGGTAAAGATTGTTTACCTACTTTAACCGAAATAATAAATAATTGAGGCAGAGATCACGATCCAACATCTATTACCTAATGGCGTGCATGATGTCACAAACACACAGAGGAAAAGTATAAAAGTTTAATATAGTCGCGACCCGCTGAATATAGGTACACTGATTCGAAGTCTTAATTCTAGTCCTACAAAAACCTGTTTTTACATGGAGTAGTATTAACTTACGGTGGCATTGGCGACGCTGTTGTACATGGGGCTGAGCGTGGTTGTAGTGGTGGTGGTGAGGAAGGGCTCCGTCAGCCAGCTCATGTCGTCGCTGGCGCATCCGTACTCACACGTGCCCACCGCTAGCACTCCTTTCTGAACAACGAAATACAACGTTTTAATACTTTTTTTTAAACATTTAATTGCCATTATAGCCATAAGCGATCTAGAAGTTAAACAGCACATTGGTAACTAAAACACTTTTCTTTTATTACTCTTTATTTTAAAACTGTTACAATTATTGCATTATTTCCGGCAAACCACTGTAGTTTCATTAATTAAAAAATTTTGTTTGCGGAATAGTTATTCATTAACTCGTATATAGAAGCGTAAAGTAAAAGATTTCTTTTTTCCCATTATTTTCTATTCACATTTAAATAGTGTTGTTCAATTGTAAAGAGATAAGTGATGTGATATCTACATGAATTGTAGGGTTCGTTAGCCACCCTCTAAGTTACCTTCTGTCCGGGCCAGGTGTTGCAGCGCATGCCCTCCGTGCACACCTCCTGCATCACGTACGCGCCCTCCGCGTCGCACATGAACAGCACTTGTGGCCGCCGCGCCTA
>NW_013525157.1:5302327-5312152 GCF_000836215.1 Papilio polytes
GTATGAGGCAGATAGCGGTAACGACACGCAGCAGCCTGCCCGACCCACTCGGACTATGGCCGCCTCCAGTCGACCCTCGCCCCACTGACAACCTGAAAGAACATAAACTTGAAATTCTACTATTTCAAAAGAATACCGTGAGTTTGCACATCGTTGAAATCGGCGATGATATGGGCTAGAGTAGGCGTTGGTGTGTATGCCCGACATGACCAGGGGAGACATGTCACAAATTAATAGGTGATGTAACTTGTAGGATGTCAAGAAAATGGATGAGGTCAGACCGTGTGTCCTCCCGCGAATCGGTCAGTCTAACCTGAGGGTAGTTTGGGCGATGGGTGTGATAGTCGACGATACATCATTTTTATTTTACTTTTTGACCGACTTCCCAAAATAAGGAGGTACTCAATTCGTCTGTATGTTTTTATTTTTAGGTGATATGTTTTATTTGTATGTTTGAGCTAAAATTAAGATCACGTTAGGAAATGTAGTTTGTATTTACAAAGTTTTTGAAATAAATCACGATTACATTATAAAACCAACGTGCTGAATCAATGGCATTAGTCACTATCACTAGAGCTGTTTGCTACATACCTACTTTGAACAGAAATAACATTTAGTTTCGCACAATTACAAGTTAAATATTCAATTCTCATTTCGAGCGCGTCGTGTTTGTTACTCATTATATCGATGAGTGGTCACACAATCCTTATTTGTTGTTACTGTCTGTTTATAAACTTCTGACGGCTGCAATACAATCTTAAAGACATTTATGAAACTTGTCTGCATCTCTTTTATTTCTTTTCAGTATAAACTAATCATGTCCAATTCCAATTTAAAAACGCATCTATAATAAGTAATGATAATAACAGGTAATCAATACAATAATACAAGATTTATTCGTCAATGTTGACCAACAACTGGTACCAATTTAAAATACTTTTTCTTTATCTACAGCTTTGATCGTCCAATCAGTTAAAAACGAAATGGACATAGAATGAATTGTGTGCCATATTTTTTGTACGAGTACGAAGAAATATCGACATTTACAAAGTAACAAATAGTCTCAGAATCGTATGGTGATAAATAACTCTACAAATACAATGTACCTTTAAATTGTCATAAGTTCATTCTTTAGACTAGAATGTATTATTTCGGAACATATTGTAGTTACGAGCTATTATTCAAAGCTTTGAATATGCAGACACCTGTTTTCGCGACAAAGCCGGATGAATAAAAAAAAGCAAAAACGATTGTGTTTTCTCGTATCAGGAATGTACAGTGAGATGCGTAGAGTTTTTTCCATGTATCAGATAGGGCAGTGTGTTAATCCATGCTTCGATGCCCTCGAAGAATGGAAAGCTAACTACCATACTTTATACGAACAGAAAGTAAAGATTGCATTGATGACTAACACTGTTTATCCATGTATGGTTATATGGAAAATCTATCTACATTAATTAATAATACAGTAGAACCTCGACCTTTTTCGATTAAGTCTGATATCAAGTAGTTTCTATTAACTATCTTGGAATTACTTACTTATCAACAAGAGGCCCTAATATTGCTGGGCCAAGAAGAGCGATGCACGGCGCGACGGCTGAGATCAGACGTGCCTCAGCCCGGTCCAATCCCGTCGCCAGCATGTGCAGGGATAGGAACGGGTAAATGCATCCTATGCCTGTAATAAACAAACACATTAAATCGGCCACGACCAAGTTGTATTAAAACATCATTTTTTTCATATCAGTTTTACTATGAGACTGGTTTGATACAAGTTTCATCTAGAATAAACTTTATCTTTATAATAGATCTGAATCGAAGCGAGTAAAGTTAGATTCTTATTAACAAGATTTTGCGCCAGGCGAGTTATAAAGCATTTCAGTATCGCATTTTTAATAAGCAAAGTTATGAAGAAAACCGCCATGGCCGTTAGTTAAAAGTTGACTATTCTTTGAAAGTTTTTAATCCAGTTTAACCATCCGATTTAGCTGATATACCTCTTCACGTAATGATAGAATGAGGAGTAAGAAAATTTTAATTCACGTGTCTTTTTTTTAACCAAGCATACGAAGAAATCCCTTTAAACAGATATAGAGCATTTTTAAATAGCACGTTCTTATTGCGAAACGAGCCGGTGGCCGGTGTGATATATTACAGACATGAAAAACGCAACTAACAGAAAAACTAAACAAATGAAAATAATTTGTAGGTACTCGTATTTACGAGTAGAATTCACGATTTTCATCTGAAAACGCTTATCATCAACGCATTTTTATTAACCACCACCACCACTATCTATCATTATTTGAAAACACACAGAAGCTACGAACGTATTTTTAGTTATAAGTTTTCCTGTTCGGTAGCTTACATCATCGCAGCTTTGATTTGCATATTTTAAATGATCTAAAAAGATAATTTACACTTCGATTTATATATGCAATTTAATTAACAACTATATTAAGATAGATTTTCTATAAATTTTAATACAATTATCTTCTTTTAATACATTTCTATAATATTTGAACATAATCATGGCAACCCTAAGTATATTCGCAATGCAGTAGCGAGGAGCGAGGAGCGAGGAGCGAGGTGAATGATCCCTAAATCATTCAATACCTGGAGACCGAGGTCGGTCTTGTAAGGCAAGTTGCGAAGCTACGAGCTGGCCCACAACACACCGGTTTCGATATTGTACCACTTTTTATTGCGACTGTAGCAAGTTCATACAACTTCCTTTAACTGAACTGAACTGTATACCTACTTATACTCTTAAGAGTACTATACCAATCTGCAAACTGGTATTGCCATGAAATACTTTTGATGCCTTCATTAAATCACATCCTTTCGTGATTTTCAACAATTTTAGTATGATAACTTACCTGAGAGAAAACAGAAGAGAACACATTTCAATGTAATGAGATTCTTATTGATAAGCGGCTTCATTTTTCTTTATTATTCGTTTTCGAGTATCTTCAAATTTTAGCTTTTACACATCTTGTATCTGAAAAAAAAAACGTGGGTTAATACTGAATTTTACAAAACCCATAAAAAGTTGACAATAGAATACAATTTTATAGGAATCAATTAGTTCTAAATTAAAACATTTTTGATCTGTTGTAACGAAATGCCCCACCCTTTAATTACTTAATAGCGTTAAATGTTATTAATATTCCACGAACTGTCCATGGAATGGGGCCATGGTCATATTTCCACGCGCCCACGTGTTTCTAATGAACACAGGGTTCGTTGGTTTTAAAATAGTTGTCAAGGAATGACGTGAGCTTGTATTGTGATCTCATAGAGACACCGAGGGCGAGCACACAGCTACTCAGACCTAATTGCGGATTCGTCGCCGCAGACTTGTGATAAATTGATCGAGCATAACTGTTTTATTCTTGTACTGTTAGTCTATTGTTACTGTAAGCTAAGTATAATGTGGAAATTAAAAGGAAACAACAACGTTTTCATTAGACGATACCTTGGGTAATTATACCGGAAACAACTGTACAACACATATTATCTCTTTGATTTACTTTAAGAAAAATAGAGGTTAGTAATATGTATTTGTACCCAATGAAAACCCAAGATATATAAACATAGAAGGCATCGATCAAACAGTAATGTGAATTAAAGACGCACGATAGAGCATTGTCCATTATAAATCCGATTAGCAGACTTCGTGTAAAAATATTAACCAGGCACGTGGCTTTCCTCTCAGTGTTTTCCACAGCACCGCGCATGTGATAAACAATTCCGCAAAAATGTGATGAACAGTTGTAAAGTAAAATCTAATTATGTATGCTTTGATGCGGGTTCATACTCGTAATAACTACAGTGAAAAAACTGTGTGTAATTTTCTGGTACAATTGATTCAATAGTTAGTATTGTTAATTTGAGATTTCACCCACGTAATACTGGGTGTGAATAGCTGGTTACCTATAAAGACTTTATAATCGCATTATAATAATAACTTGTACAAACAAATTGTGTTTACAGTCCCACCAGTCCGGCTTCGATCGTTCACTAATGGCCTGTCCGTTTTGTTTACACAATCGCTTAAAGGTTGCCTTCGGAAAATTCTGTTATTTTACTGGTGCCATGTAATTTCCAATTCGTATTAAGTTAATCATATAGTTACAAATTTTAAAGAGTGAAATATATAATTACTAAACCACGAAATCTTGAAATCTGTATTATATTGTGCCAAATGTTTTAAAAAACACCGCTTAAGTAAACCTTTAGAAGTTGACATTATACCACAAGGCCATTTGAATTTAGGGTCAATACAAGCAGCGATGTCGCCTTGAACAGTAGAAAAGGGTCCACAGTATCTGGGTTGGACTTGTATACAAAACGCGTATCACAAACTTTCACACGAGAAGTCGGCGTCCATGGCAGACCGCCAATGTGATACAGATTTGTAAACTGTTATTTAAAACTGCTAAATGTAAACAATAACAATCACGTCACGTCATCATATCACTTGAGAAATATTTTTTTAAATAAATTATACATCCGGAGTTATTTCATCACTGAGGTTACGTAATTTTTTGGTATATCACTTCACAGATTTAGTAACTAATGTTTACTACCGAACTGTTGACTAGTTAAATCGCAGATACCTTTCGATAGTGGTATTTAAGTGGCCAGGAGGGTAATTTTACAGTGATATCCAATTTGTTTTTTCTTAAGTTTCCTATATTGTCTGTTATACATTTATTGGTTGGAAACCTTGAACTTTTTATGTTTTATTTAGACGGCGGAATTCGGTACCAGACACGTCCGATTTTAATTTATCTTGTGCATGACAACTTGTCACGCGAACGGAGCTTCTTACAAATTGTGAACTCGTTTCAATTTTATCAATTGAATCATGTTGAGGACTGTTTCATTTTAAATTGTTATACTGAAGTATAATAATACGACGCCTTCATTGTATAAAGTTAATATTCCAGCAGAGAAAGCTGTAATGTGGTCAAAGTAACACTATTAAAATTAAAGATTAAAGTTTTATTTTCATCAGCGTATTATTATTTTTACAGCGATTTATTGTATACGAGCTGTTGCCCGCGACTTCGTCCGCGTGGTATTAGAAAACATACGAACTATCTAAATTACAAAAAGCTACGTATCCTTCGGGAGCCGGATATTTCTCTGGGATGAAGCTTATCTCATGTGTACTCCAGACTTTGTTTTATATCAGTGCCAAATTTCAATAAGATATGTCGAACCGTTGCAGAATGATCGAGTGAACATTAAAAAACTAAATTAATGAATCCCACGGGAACCGTAATTATTCCCGGGATAAAAAGTAGCATATGTGTTCTTCCAGACTATGCTCTAAACCTGTGGCAAATTTCATGGAGATCCGTTCAGCCGTTTAGGCTACAAACGCTAACAAACATCCATCCATCCATCCATTCATCCATCCATCCGTCCATCTAAACTTTCGCATTTATAATATTAGTAAGATTTTCGTTATTTCTGTAATTAACACTAGTAGTACCTAATATACAGATACATGTCATAAATATGCACAATTCTATGATAATGGTTCGTACGTCAGTTCCATCGATATAAGATTACCTAGTGAAAGTAGAGCAAAAAATAATCTTTTAATGGTTCATTCTTGCCCTCATTTATAGCCGGCTTGCATGCTGGTAGGTCGTTTGTTATAATTGCAAAGGTGAACAGGGCAGATCGCTTATAGCTTGTTGGACTGTTTCTATTTGTGTGGTTGAAGAAAATTACATAATGAATGTATACTGCTGACTAGCAAACAGCAGAAAAGAGCATAAACCTATTTAACTGGACAAGCGTAATATGTTTTTATTAATTTCAATATGGCACATAACAATATTCATTTTTTCGATACATTTGATCGTATTTGGCATACCTCTTATAATTATCAAAAAGTCTATCGGCAGTAATTTTTTATAAATGATCAAACTGTTTAGTTAAGTCACTTTGGATATAACGATCAAATTTTGACACAAATTAGCACAGCAACAATAAAGCTACTAGCTAAGAAGGAAGCTATCGTTAACCAATAATGCAAGAACTACCGTGAAATGTAGCAAGGCGTTACACTGCTTTAATCAGATAAGTACTGCATAGCGGATGTTAACATCAGCACACATCTGCCGAAACGAGTTTCGTTTGCTGTTAACTCACATGGCATTTTATTTATACATATATATTCTAAATTGTTTTAATTACCAGCAAATATGCTAGAGTAAAGTTTTTGAAAGATTACTGTGGATTCCGGGCTAATCATCTGTACAAAATTTTATTTTCATGCCTTTTATTTTCTCTGAAATAATTGAGATAACATGATATTTTTGTATGGATACAGTTCAAACCTACGGTTAGAAGCAGTGCGACGGGAGTGTTCGATGCCGTCACCGCTATAATCGGCGAAGGTCCGTCGCGATGCGTGACCAACGACGCGCGCCTTCGCATAGGGCGGACAGCAAGCCGCATTAATACACCAAAACACCCACACAAATTGGGTTAATGCCATTAAATAATGTTTTATTGGAGTAATTAAAATATTTTACTATTTCTATTAGGTATAATGGAGTTAGTGCCTACGCTTCGGCTTACACTGAAGATTGTTATTTACTAAAGTTATAATTGTGATTTGCCAAACTTTAAACCAATTCTTATACAAGAAAACATCTTGAAGCCATCTTAGTGTCAATTGTAAAGTAATAAATCATAACAATAGAATAATTTTAGCGCATTGAATTGTGAACACATTGGTGTTCGAGACACGCGCAGTTACTTTTTCAGAGCCTATCTTTGATCAGTATCGTCGCTTACAAAATATAATTCACACTTTATATCGATTATTCTTTATTCGTGTTGTTGAATTATGCACCTAAAAACTTATACGGAAACAACGTTATTTCAGGTTTTTTTCAGATACGATTAGTTTTTGTTACAGGAATTTAAGGAGTGAAAACATACCAGTACTTCTATCTACGACGGCTAAATTTTAAAAATTATTCATGTAAATATCATTACAATATACAATATTTATCTTTTTAATGTATCATAGAGTGCGTTTTTAATGAAAACGTCTTTGCATCAAGTGACAAGTGAATTTATGATAACCTTTGACTTTTTCGTTCATGATAATATGACACGAACCTATTTATAGCGTGAAGCAGACAATTGCTTGCGTAGAATTTCCGGTAAAGTTAATTCATACTTCATCGTAATATCAAAGAAATAATACATATTATGGTATTATTTACCTACTACTTAATACACTATTTTATAACTTAATATACATGAAATATTCGGCTACATTTTTGAACTCTTGTGCTAACCTTGAAGATTTATAACTGTTACATTATTTTTGGTCTTTCATTGAATCTCATTATATTTACCATCGTAGAGATAATCTTATATCATAGCAAGGCACTTGGGTCACTAATACGTCATGCTTTCGACATTGTAATTATAGCATTAGTCAGTCTGGTGCAACGATGTTCGATGCAAAAGCAATTGGGATTGGCCACAGACAACTCTCACAATAACCACGCACCTACTTATGTTCATAGATTATTATATTGTTGAATCATGAGACACTCACTAGAGTTAGTTACGTCTCTGAGCTAAGAAATTGAAATACAAATTTTACAAACAAGATCTAGACAGAGCAAGTTTCTCGAAAGTAGGAGTAATGATGGACTTCAGTATAAAATGCTGTAATATTAAACAACCATATCAAAACATCATGAGAACTTTTATTTCCCTAGCTGCCTCCTAATGAAATCTACAATTGGAACCCATAATAGATACTAACAAATTATAAGTATTTAAAATAATTGCTACCGTGTTACTTCAGTAATACCATTGTCAGACGAATTAGAAGCAAATATTTTTATGACAATGTTGCATGTCGCAACGCCGTATGGCTAAGTGGGACATGATGCCTCAGCACAAACTGTTGATTTTGTATTCGTGTCGTTACAATCAATTTAAATGCTTCAATCAATGCTTATATTGTTATGTTATGTTGTTCAAAGTAATCATGTATTTGTTTTTGGAATAAAGTACAAATATGGTATAGTACACAAATATGAACATTGCAGGAAGTGTCAAAGTTAACAGTTGTTAACAAAGCCTGTAAGTTAACATAAGACCATACACTCATAAAACTGTGAAGGGTATCTACTCTTATATTATGTCAGATATGTAGTCCAAGTTTAATTTTTAATACTTGCCAATTTTTATTATAAAAAACGTAACAGAATCATAATAAGGTAACATTTAGCTAACGGTACATCTTACGGGCGCTTGAGCACGTAGCTTATAAAAAGAAAGCTTTCATGTTAAGTGTTTATGTTTCCGTCCTTGTTATCCCGTTAAATGATCCAGACAGGCGTCGTCAGTCGTCACGGGCAAAATGAGACACTAGATGTATCCATGCGTGCTACAAACAACGCCCTTTACTCATATGAGAGCCCTTATCTATGCAGCTACTAAAAGCTCTTTCATTAAGACGTATGGCTTTTATCGCACTCTCTATCAAAGAGTTATAAATTGCTCAATAGATTAAAAGTCGTCGTGAATACGCATTGCTTATAAATTGTAAACATAAATTGATACGCGTTTTAACTTAATGTTGTCAAACGACAAAATGTCAATGATATTTTAAGGAAAATCGGTTTAGATCTTTATTTAGCTCTACATATTCTCATTACGAAACAAAATCATTGTCCATCATTTTACTAAAGGAGATTTCCCTTTAATATGAATGGATGAAACTGGCCATTGTAAAAATCTGGGTTTGACGATCAAGGGTTTTTACTGCTACGATTAACTATTATTTATAATAACTATAACTATTATTTTGTTTACAATAACAGAGTTTATACCTATAAACAATGAAAATAGTATCAATATGGGAGGTTTGGATTTTTAGATGGTTTAAATATTTAACGTGCATTTTAATTGAATTTTATGAGTCTGTGTTATTTGATCGCCTTATTTTATATTATGGTAGAGGCGTGTTGGCGTTAGGTGGCAACCGATCTGGTAACATTTTACATTAGTAATTTTCCTAATGAAAATTTTAAACATGTTACAATTGAATTGGGATAAGAATGAACGGGAGGTTTTATAAAGCTTATAAGAAGACATAATACGTATATTAATTACAACACGTGTTGGCCAAATCCGGCACACATTGACCGCTCCGACCGTTATTATATTGGCGGGAAACTTTTTATTAATGCGTCGACGGAAATGCTAATCTGGTATTATTAACAGGAGCGCAAAATTTGACGTTGCTTAAATTGGGTTGTAAATCCTTCTTTCTCAAATGTTTCATTACAATCAATAGCGCAATAATTCAAGGCCAAGAAATAAAGCGCATGTTAACTTACCATATGTGTTATGCAACCTTATTACCTTACAGTAATTATTTTAATCTATTTTTACAATACACGCAATCCAAGCTATGGATTCTTTTACCAGTACACAACAGAACCTTTCCAGTATTTTTTACGTATAAAATCATGTTGTCTTCTGGTCCAAAAACATGGCTTATTATTAATATTGTGCATGGTTTTAAAATCATGATAAACTGGCAAATTGTGAAAAATGAAATGTCAACCTCAAATTGTTACTTTCGTGCAATCTAAGTGGGCCCGTTGTGTTTATACTTGATGCAACCTTTAGAACCGAGGAGTGCTGAGGACTGGTATTAGCATAATTGGAGGTCGACGGCGGCGGGACCGGTTTACTGCCTCGAATATCGCCGCCACATGACGTCATCGATGACATCATCACCGCACGCGAACTTTTAAC
>NW_013525157.1:5312503-5319087 GCF_000836215.1 Papilio polytes
CCCTTGGTATCAATACCACCCATCCTGAGCTCAGCCCCTTCCTTACAAATATTTAAGAAGCCGACACCTGTAAGGTATCACCGCACCCATTTGTATCGATCAATAAACTCAAATTGTTGTCCATTCTTTAAACAGTTTACGATGTCAACGTTACACAATTAAAATGAAACCTTTTAAGTAAGTATAATATACTGAGATCATAACTAATATGTAAGTGTAAGAAGTGATCACAATACGATGGCAAAAGCAGCAAGCGACGCGAGGTCCGAGGGTATTGACTTCGAAATGTCTTTGGCCCTATTTTCTACACACGCATCGGCGACGCGGTCAAATAAAAAATACAAAACTGACAAATTGCTTGTTATCTTTTAGATAAAGTTATATAATGGCTGTTATAAATCTTCATTATAAACAACACTGAATTCATCATTTTAATTATAGGGTTTACGAATAGCTTACAAACTAAAATCTGATGTCAAGCATTTCAATTGCAACTCCGCTGTTAGATTCCCGAGTTCGATCCCAAACATTTTTTGAGTTTTTATCCAGATTTTTTTAGTAATTATATCGAAACATGAAAAAAACGCCTAAACAGAAGGTTAAAGTAAACCTAAGAATACTGTAATATAATGTCTAGAAGTAAACTTAAGAAAAGACATTCGTCTTTGTTTTCTTTGCATTTTAAAAAAGTTAATGGATTAATCTTACTGTAACAAAAAAAAACAAGATGCAAAATGTATGTTACCTCGTTTAACTACGTTGTTTTAAACAAAATATTCTGCATCGAGTGTCATGGTGAAAATGCGGCGGACCGTAAAAAAAAGGAATTTCGTAATACAATGCTTTTTGTGTCATTACCCTTTGTAACCGACATATATACATACTATGTACACACAACAATATTTTACAACTAGTAACCTGAGAAGACCTCGTAAGAAAGTAATTTTAAAACTGCATTTTCAATATCCAAAGTATCAATTGGGAAAATTACTTCAACTTATGTTTAGAATCTGCCACTATATTATTACTCCCTTTTTTTACCGAAAACAGATATTCAATCTAAGATATGATTTAATATTTAGAGATGCTTGCTAATACTGTATGCCTTATTTTAATAAACATCCTACATATGATAAAATGTAGTCTTATCCCTTTTTAACCAATACCACTCTAAATGTTAATTTTTATTTACAATATTTTAAATATAACATGTTGGCGCCTAAATGTTCTCATCATATTTTAATAAGTAAGAACAAATACATGTATTTAAATACAATCTAAATCAATAATAACAATGTTTTCCTAATTTATTTTGTATGGTCGCAAAGGCGCAAAACTTAAAATTAAAGAAAAAAAAACCTACCTAGAACAATCACAATTTTTTTACCTTCACAAAGTACTTTACTTTTCACTGGGCACAAAAAAGGATGTCAATATTTATCACTGCTTGAGCGATCATTATTCAGAAAATTTTATACGAGATTAGAAAAACTTATTTGAACTCAATAAACGCGACCGACCGCCTACAAATCGCAACACAGGATAACGAATAACGGCTAAACTACATCGTAAATAGCAGTTAAAATACTGGTTGTAACGGTTATTATTAGCAAACCTGCTATATGCACAAAATACGACTAATTTGATATTTCACTGCAAAAAAGATATGATTTGGATCTCACAAATTTTATAATAATTTGCTAAAACTGATTAAATATAATTTTCCTCAGTATGCAGTGTATAGTTTTTGACTAAAACATTCTAACGAACGCATCTTAAGGGAACGTCATTTAATTTAACTCTGTCATTTTATGTTTCGTTTGCGTTTTGCGTCGACTTTGACTGTAAATTATTTGAAGAAATATTTTACATTGCAGAAATCGCAAAATAAAAAAAAGCTTAAATAAATAAAATTTGTTCAACATGTTTGCTGCAAAAATATAGTATAGTGTCTAGTTACATCTCGAGAACATTACCCTTAGAAAAAAGATAAAAAAATGTTTGTCAAAATATGTACTCAAAAATAATTACTTTCTCTAATTAAAGGATTAGTTAAAAGTGTGTTATGGCTCCTGGTAACAAAGATCGCCACCCAAGTCACACGGGTGCTATTCCCAAAACTAAAGCCAGGAACAATTGTAATGTTCCCCAAGAAGCTGTGACACCGACGAGAAGGGACATGACAACAAATCTTGTAACGGTAGTGCCAGGATTATTTCTAAAAGTTTATAATTACTTCAAAATTCATTGATTTTTCGAAAAAATATTCAACACAACAATACGTTTACAAATCTTTGTTGCCTATGTTTCTGCTAAAAATACTTCTGTCAAACCATTCAGTCTGAAGTTTTTGGAGCCGCATGGCGCAATATATTTTTAGAATCATGGGAGAGTTAAGAACTTGGACTTTGGCCAATTTGATGTAGTTTCAAATAATTGTGAATAGAAATCAGAAGTATATTCTAACCTAGTAATATTCTTAAGGTATTTTAGACAATTAAATCTAGCATAACAATGTTTGTATTCCATTTATTACATATACAATACAAATATTAGCCATATGGGTACTTGCTTTTCTAAATTCAGCCAGAAGAAGGTATTAGTTCATCACACAGATGTAAAGAATTTTATAGCCTGTTACAATCATTGCATATTTTTAATCTTGCTCACAATTTAATTGAGAGCATACATTCCCTTATAAAACCTTTCATTTTAGACTTCTTTGGATTGGGTTCCTGTTTCCGAGTATAATACAAGATCAAATTTTAGTCAGTCAAGAAAACCAACCAACAATACTTCAGATCATGAACTAACAGATTTGGGTAAGTATTTTTAACAATTATCCTATATTTAACTAAAAAAATACTGATTATTTAATAATCAGGTTGTTTCTATTTTTAGATAACTCGGTGACTTTCGAGAGTGGTTTCGGGCGTTTTGTACCAGTAAGACCTCAACCGCGTGCATTGCCCTTGACTGTGCAGAATAGAGAAACAATTTCTACAGACCATAATGATGATGGTGCAGGTTCATCTCTTTCTTCCCATACAATACATCATTTTCAAAATGGTATGTTTTTTTAAAACATTTATTTAAGTATAGAAGTTTGTGATAACTTGATTTTTAATACTAAATGATCAAAATCATATATTCAACTATGTCATACATTAAATATATCTGAAAGAACTGTTGTACAACTGATTCAGTTCAAGTTTTATGTGAACATCTTTATAGAACTGGTAGGATTCAGTTTTATGTAAATGTAGTCCTTACACATACACTAACTAGAAGCTAGGTCTTCAACAAAATTTATTATTTGACTATATTGCCATGTATAACTCAAATGAAGTTACAGTTCACACAGATGAAGCAGATCATTGATCAGTTCAATTGTAACAATTCATGACTCATCAATTCTCATAGTTATAGTACATAATGTTTAAATGTGAACTGATAAGTTGTTGAGACACACAACAACTGATCTGGACTATGTGAGCCAGAGCTGGTTGACACACATTAAATACATAGTCACAAATTAGTGGGATTGTGGAATTGTTAATAGTATTTGATACAAACTACCACTTATATTATTTTATCTCAATCTTACTACTTAAGTTACGGAACACAATTTTGTTTAGGCCTAATTCCTCACTCTAATCATGGTGCAGCTGCTGTGATGATAGTCAACCCTACAACACCCAATGCTGTGACTGGGAATATGTCTCAACCTTTTAATGTAAGTATTATTATTTTATCCTCCACATAATTGATTATTATTGCATTAGCTTGGTAATAATGTAATTTATATTTATTCATTAAAATGACTTGCTACAATACATTTAAACATAAGAATATTTGTGACTAGTGGTTGCTCACGACTTCGGCTACGCGGCATTAAAAAAAATAGAAATTGATAGGGCTTATGTTATACAGTAATAACATTGCTTTTTAATAGTAGAAGATATCAGTATATACACAAACGTAGATCTTTCGTGTTTCCAATATTAGTAAAGATAAAGCGAAAAATTTATTCAGTTGATATTTCAGGCACCTAATCAGAATAGAAATAATTTGACAAGAAATCTGAACTCTACACGAAACTCATTTGACGGTAACATACACGCAAGTAATAATAATATTACACCTCCAATTTCCAATTCAAGAACTGGAACTAAAGCTGTAAATCTAATGAATAACATGTTTGATCAAGCCCAAGGGGGCTTCAATAATATAAACGAGAATAATCCGGTAAGATGTAAAAATTGTTATTCTTTTTATATATGTAACATATGGATTAATTGATTCGCGGTTGTGTCTGATTTGGAATGTTTATCTCAGACCCATAGAGAGTCTGCTCGAGCTTTAGGAGAGGCGATTGTTGCCGCATGTCCTGACGCTGCTGCGGTAGAACGTAGACTTGGACAGATCAGAGAATATATTCGAGTCACATCCTCACTTGTGGACACCATGCGGAACTCAGAAGACGAGGTAACTTGTGCACCATTAAAATTATTTAACTTAAAACATAATTTAATAGTTGCATCTTTGTATTCTCAATTTAGGCATATATAGAACACACTAAAGAGGAATATGATGAGCTTCTTCAAATGATAGCTAAATTAAGAGATAGTGAAAAGAAATTGAAAAGCATATTAGATGATGAAAACAATCTTGATAATATAGAAGTACCTTTACTGGAGCCAGATTCTGTTAATCCAGTTGAAGTTACTGAAGTATCAGAAAAAGTCCCCAGTGAAATTTCAAGTGTTAGTCAAAACTTAGATCAAGGCACATCAAAAAATAATAATGAAAACAATCTAATCAATAATAACCTTAAAAAAGTTACAAATATAGAGAATGAACAATTAAATAAAACAACAATACAAAGAACAAATGAAATACATGCGGAAAATAAAGATACAGATGGTGTTATTATAAAAGAGATAGAAACAAGTGCTTTTGACGACACTGAGGCTATAAATAGTGATTATAAACGCAACGACGAGCTCAGAAAAAATATAATATCATGTGTTGAGAAAGTAGCCATGATAGAAGAAATTAAAAACAAAGTCAATGATATTGGCAACAATGACCAGGTTTTGTGGACTCTTGTTACAATGTGTGACATTTGTTGTTAATTGAAATAATCATAGCATGTGCGGAATGATTCATTGAATATCCATTGTTTGAAATCAGTGTGATGTCTTTCTTTAACAATGTCTAATATCTTCCAAATGTTGCGTATCTCATCCTCTTAAGATACAAGTATAAATAACTTTATAGATGTTCAAAAAAGGATTTATCTTTATCAAAATTCCTCAACATTGTACAAATCTGGATTTTGAATTCAAAGATTTTAAAAAGTTAATGTTGTTGTTTTTGGTACTTTAACGTTTTTTTTTTATTTTTAACCTTTAAAACCTTAACATTACTGTTGTGTTCTTCGGTCTTTATCCATCATATATTTCATGTTAATTTTTATATTACCAGGATGTTGTGGTTAGACCTGTATCGGTACAGAGCAATGGTTCAACCTACAGTGAAAATGAATTGTGGCAAAATGAAATTAAAAACAAAATGGAAATGTCCCAAATACGTCTATCTACTTTAAAACAACAACAAAAGAGACTGCTAAAGTACCAGGTATTTTTTTTTATTAATAAAGTAATAAATAAAGTGCAACTTTAAGGAAATCTCGACTGCACCTCTTCCTTAGGTATAAATCAATTAACTTTAATTTCCATTCTTAGGCTGAAGCTAAACAACAACTAGAAGAATTGAAAGAAAGGCAAGCTCAAGAGATTAACCAGCCAAATGCCAATGACAACTTTACTGATATACAGGTATGTATGTTGCAGAAAGGAAAAAACCTTGTTTTACAACAATAGACACATTAGGAAAGAAGTAGGCCTTTATTGATACATTTTTGCTTAATAAAACTTTTCCTATAGTATTAATTTATACAAATTCTGGAGCCCTGTAAGTCGACTGCACGTGTAATAAATGTGTTGTTTTAGCAAAATATGAGTTTTGCTGGAAACTACAATCATCCAAACCGTATGTATGGAGCAAATCAGATTGGTGTAGCGACCACACTGCCTCAGTCATCAGACAGTGTGCACAGCGGACAGATGACCAATAACATGGACACAGAACCTGGACGTTCTAATCAATCTACTCATAGTCAAGATGAGAGATTCTCTATTAGAGATGGCAATATTGCTAGTAGTGAGGTATGTTGGTAATAAAATTATTATTCCTGTTCGTCCATCTTTTATCATCTGTAATCCATGGCAATTCAGTAATAATTTCCATCATTCTGTTCATCTATCATTATTCAAAAATACACAAGAAAATGTCTTTCTTCTTAGATTAAAATTCGATTTGAACTGATGAAATTCTGTATTAGTAAATAAATTATTACTACTTTAGTTAATTGCGTGTAACGTTATAATCAGTATATAACAGTGGTAGTGCCCGCATTAACATCTTGGCACGAATAGGCCGGCACGCCCGGTGTAATACCACGACCACACAGAAGTCTGGCGTGAAATGGAAGCAATTCCGTGTTTCGTCTGATGAGT
>NW_013525157.1:5319383-5320814 GCF_000836215.1 Papilio polytes
GCGGCCGCATCCTGCAGCTCAAGCTGCGCGAGCTGCAGCTCAAAAAACAGCATATGGAGGATTTGGTAACACTCCTACATACTTCATTCTCTTTCCCTCGTATCTCTACCTCTCTCCGCCTTGTAACTCAAACCCTCACTTCCATTCGCTCCCGCTCCACCTTTCTCACTCACCCCATTCTGTCTCTCCACACTACCCTCCCTTCCCTCTTTACCTCTATCCCACTTTCTCTCTCTCCATCTCCATCTCTTTGTAGTGCAGTCTACATATGTTAAATTTTGCATAAGGGCTTTATTGTTAAAATATTTTTATAGTCTACTATGAATTGATGTTATGGAATAGAGTTTGTACGTTGTCTGTTTTAATAGATACGTCATTTACAGGTTTCTGAATTCCAAAAACTTCAGATGGCTACAGGTCTTGTCGGCTCCCACAATACATACTCCAGCTCGGGAGAGGACAGCGCGGAAGATGAACCATCTGGAAAGTGTATGTTGTCAACAAATTTTAATTGTTAATATACTTTACAATAGAATATTTTACTGTTGTTATTATACCTTATTTACATACATTTTTATTTTACTGTCTTCATTTTTTGGTGTAAAATATTGAATATTGTGTATTGAAGTACATCATTTATGATTTTAGGTAATAATGCAGCTGGAAATTTGAAAAACGAAAATAAAAGAATCGGTGGGAAACTTACTTCATCTTTGCATAAAGCTAAAGGTAAATAAAAAAATATTTTTAAACATTTATTATAAACTTTATTATGTTTAAAAACCATATTAATGCCTACTATTTTTTTCAGATTTGATGAGGTCATTAGAGGCTTTCGAAACCGACCACTTATCAAATTTACACGAGGAATCCTTCCCAATGTCTAACAATACAAATATACATGACAAGTAAGTTTTCGTTAACCTTCATCTGTAATTTTTTATTTTAATTTTGGTTTGTATTAATGTTTAATGTAGAAGTTTTTATTCTTCTATGTAATAATTTTATTTCGGTTTCGTAGCAAGTCTGATGGTGGTGGTAGTATGGGGGATTGGTCTATCGAGGGCAGCATGTGTCGTGTTCGTAACACGCTGCCGCAACGACACAAGTTCACCAACGAGCAACATCATCAGCAGCAACAACATCAACAACAACAGCAACAATATCATCAACAAATTAAACAGCATCAACAGCAGCTTGAGCAACAATATCAACAACGTCAACACCACAGACAACAAACACATCAACCACATTTCAACCAGCAACCACATATCAACCAACAACCACATCTCAATCAAGAACCACATCTCAACCAACAACAACATCTGAACCAACAACCTAATCTCAACCAACAACCACATCTCAACCAACAACCACATCTGAACCAACAAACACAACTCAACCAACAACATCTTAACCAACAACAACAGC
>NW_013525157.1:5320858-5324298 GCF_000836215.1 Papilio polytes
CATCTCAACCAACAACATCATCTCAGCCAACAACAACATTTCCAACAACAGCAGCAACAAGCCAGTAAGTTATTAGATACATTTTGTATTTTGATAATCAATATATTGGGACGATATATTTTTTTCTCAATACAGGTCACGAGGCGAATCTCGCGAGTCTTCAAGAACTCGCACAGGAGTTGCGTATGGAGACTGAAAAGATAATGGGCGAGCGCGCGCGCATTAAAGACATGGTCTCCAATAAAGGTTCAATTAACATAACATAGATATTGATTAGATTCCATTAAAAAACATTGATTGATTGACAATTTTGCCATTTGCACCTTGGTTTTATAATAATTTATGTGTTAATATGGAAGTACCGTTAGAGAGAAGATATGTATTTTTGTTGTGTGATAAGTCATATTTTTTTTTGTAAATGAGCGTTTTTAACATAGCATGGTTTAAGTGGCATCATGTTGATAGTGTGTGTGTATTGCAGAAGTGAGCAGAAAGCAGAAGAAGGTGAACGAGGAGGTGCGCGCGGGGCCGAGCGGCGCGCCGGGCCCGGCGGAGCGCCGCCAGCTGCAGCTGCGCGCGCTGCTGGCCGACAAGCAGCGCGAGCTGGAGGCGCTGCTTAACAAGGAGGTGATGGAATTATTTTTGATTCTACCTTTGCATTGTTCCTTTTAAATAGATCAATTTTACTTATTACTATCTTATCTTAAAATTGCTAGTGTAGATGGATGTATGTATTACTCTGTATCCCAAAAAACAATTAAAGGTACTTCCACAAACACATAGACTACTTACTGAGTTTTTTTATAAATTCCTCGCGAAAGAAGTTTTTAGAGATTTAATTTTAGTCCCCTTTTCCGTTCCCACTCTTCATTTCAGTGGATTTGACGGTAGAGGGAACTAATATTCCGTCGATTCAAAAAACACATCTGTCTATAGGCAGTAATCGCTTTGTTACGTCGAAAAGATGGTTCGTTTGCCACCGTATCGACGTAATATCACTATTAATACAATTGAAGTTAAAGAGAAATTACAATAGATTGAATGTAATATAAAAATTTGGATGACAGCATAGTGACACAAGACATGGAAGTTAATTGAATGATCTAATTCCAGAAAGTTCTTTGTGTGGGAGCGGAGACACAGAACAAACCGGATTCACGAGCGATGTCGGTTGTTAACCAGTCTTACAATAGGTATTTACTTTTAAATTAAATTCTACGCTTTTTTATTTGTTTCGATATAAAAAATCACTATACTAGTGTTGATAAAATATTAAATTTTTAGTGAACAAGAAGAACCTGAATCGAGATCTGAACAACTGCCACTGGATTCACAAACATCGAGGGAAAATGAAAACTATCGGGTAATAGTTTTTTCTAAAATGTTTGACAAATTCATAATTTATCGAAGTTCAGAATTCAAATGTTTTCATTATTAAATTGTTTAATATTTTATTAACAAAATGGTATTGTTTAAAGGGCGGCGGAGACAGCGCTGTCGGCGGCAGATCTATTAATATAGTGCCTTCTTGCTTGGAGAGTGCCTATGGCAGCGATACTGACAGGTAATTTATCATATCTTACTTCTTAGTAACCTAATTAATATTATAAATGCGAAAGTTTGGATGGATGGATGTTTCTTAAAATTTGAAGCCTAAACTGCTAAACGGATATCGATGAAATTTAACATAGATTTAGAAGAACACATAATTACTTTTGTTTTTTAATTGAACGCGGACGAAGTGGCGACCAAAAGTAGTTTGTATATCTATACTATAATTATAAAGCAATAAGATTTGTATTTTTGAATTTTTGTATGTATTTTAATAACTCAAAAACTACTGAGAAAAGCTATATTATCTCTGAGTAACACAGGCTATATTATATTCATTTTTTTAAAACGGGTCGGATGAAGTCGCGAGCAACAACTAGTGAATTATATAGGATCTTTAATTTCAGTGCTTCAAGGAACAAATCAAATCAGAGGAATAGACCACGACGTCGCCAGACTCAAGATCGTCAGTCTGAAGATAATGTAAGTTTTTTATTTTTTATTATTATTATTTTAAATATTTCGTTTGTTTATCAAAAATGCAAAGTAAATAAATTAATTTATGGTTATTTTTCAGACACCTCAAGTGAATAACGCTACACCCAATATTCGTCATGAGCCGAGACCAGAATCCAACGTTAATATGGCATCACCCGTCGCACCAAGTGGTATGAAACAAATTAGTTTCAATTATTACTTAACAAAATTAAATTATAACAATCCTATATTTGAAAAAAAAAACAATAATTCTCGGTCGATATTTCCATTCTAATAATATCAAGTATGTTAAGAAAAATATTTTTTTAGGCGACAATCCCACGAACATGCCATATGGACAGCTACCGCCTCAATGTTGGAACGGAGCTAAAACTAATCAGGTAAATTATATACCAATTTATTTTTATAAAATATTACCTATAATACAATAACTTACCTTAGATAGATAGTTGGATTAAATGAGAAACCGATACTAAGAGACATACAACTGGAATGCCTGGTTCACACTTGGACTGTTACTGTTAGATAGTAGCGCAACCTTGGCATGGATTAGTGCCGAATATTGAAACGACATTTCAATGTGTAACAGCGTTAATAAAGCCACACTTAAATTCCATATTGCATTAAAAAGTTAACATTAGTCATATTGTAAGCTTACGAAGCGTAGTTATCATTCGTTTTAGTATTTTGCCGTGGCTTCAACAGTATTTCTTCTTGATGTTTTTACTGTTTTTTTTTTTAATGTTGAAATATATTTAATATAGGATGCGCGCACGAACCAGTTCACTCAGAACAGCCACTCGCAGACGATGGAGCGGCTGCTGGGCACGCCGCAGATGTCCTTCCCGCCCGCCATGCCCTACGCCATGATGCCCTACGGTCACATATCCACTTTTTCTTATTTCACACATGACATGAAGACTAATAACATTTAATTATCATATACTAGCTGTTCTCTTGCGACTTTAACCGTATAAAATTATGAAAATTTTATTTTATTGTTTACATTTGTCAAATTATCAATTACAAATGTCAAAATGACATGACATGATGACAACCTTGCTTCATCATGTCATGTCATTTGACATTTGTTGTTTGTCTCTTTCCCACATTAGGATTTTTATTCTAAATATTTACCCCTAAGTTTAATAGCGTTAAAATATATAGCCTAAAGCGTGACGCAAGTGTAAGATTTGTGTGGAGTACAGCCTATAGTGGTCAAATAAACTATATACAGCCTCTATACAGCTTGCAATGCTACTTGGGCTCCTTGGTATTTTGCACAACGACTGGCTTATAATAAATCCCCCTAAGATAAGCTTTTTCGACTAATTTTATGATAATGTTCAATACTTAAAGATTTTTTTTTTATGAACTTGTAAAGTTAAGTT
>NW_013525157.1:5324973-5340869 GCF_000836215.1 Papilio polytes
CTTTAGTTATACTAATATAATGCAAAAGTTTAGATGGATGGATGTTTGTTAGAGTTTGTAGCCTAAACGGCTGAACGGATCTCGATAAAATCTGGCATAGATGTTAGAATACATAGGCTACTTACTTTTGTTTTTCTTATTTCCAAGCGGACGGAGTAGGGAGCGAAAGCTAGTTCTTTATAATAATAGTAAAGTTATTTTTTTATGTAGTTGGAGGAACGTTGGCGCGCGGAGACAGCGTCGCACACTCTCAACAACCAAGTGCCGCCCGGCAACCGCGCCAACAACTACTGGGACAACTTCCGAAGGTAACCACATTACAAGTTTTTTTTTTCTTTATAACTGTCAAATTATCATAATACATACTTTTCTATTTCAGATATTAGAAAACCTAGTTATGTTATTATAGTTTATATATTTTATATTTAAGTATCTATCACTGCAGACGACATATACATTTCGGTGAGCCTTGTGTGAGTGTGTCCCTGCCCTTAGCTTTGTTATACTTTTATTTGTTTTTATTATAATGTTGCTTGTTCAAAAACTTTACACATTTTTCATTACACTAAAAAAAGTGTGCTAATTTTTTAAAATTTCATATGCATTTTTTTTTATCCAGGTAAAAGTTAACAAATCTAATTATTGTTTACAGTTATTCACGTCAAAACCTCCTCTCAGCTAACAGCAAGACCAATGCGGACGGTCACTTAGGTACAGGCTCCGCGCACAACCCGCACCCGCTCGTGGAGAGGTCTCACAACACGCTGCACCACACCTCCTCCTCCACCTCGCCCTCCATCACACCCAAGAGAAATACTAACACGGCGACCACCTCGCAAGCCGCCGCACCGCCGCCAGCACAACTGCACAACGACGAACCATCAAACAGACATCCACGAAGAAATGTCACTTACGAAAGATCGCTCTCCTTTTCCTCCGCCCCGGATGTACTAAACGTGAACCAAAACACAGAAGCCGAAGCAAACGCACCTTCACACTCCAGGAATGTAGACGAAGCTACCACCTCAAATGTAAACATCAATAGACAGGAAACCGCAACCACATTCAGGAACCTAAACATCACAAATCCGATACCAGAAATTATACAGTCGCATTCAAACAATTTGAACAACTCCACAAACTCAAAGAAAAAGTCCTCAGCGAAGCTACCGTCGAAAAATTCCACGAACAGAAGGAACTGCACCTTAGATTTTTCCCAAACTAGTAACATCAACATAACTAGTACTACAGATACGCCAAACCCTAATTTGGCGTCTACCAGTCGCGAGGTACAAGAAAAAGCTACTTCAAAATTATTTGACCTTTTGAGAGAAAATGTTTATTCAGAAGTGACCACCTTGATCGGAGTCAATGAATCTCACCCCGACTTTTTGATACAACTCTTTAGAGAACTGCAACTGATAAGTTCTGATCCATTGAGACAAAAGGTTTTGCAATCCATACGAAATGTACTAGCTCAGTACAGTTCTATTATGGAGAGTGAAAACAATGACCGTGTCGAAGGCTCCGAAGCCGAGGCGGTTACATCTGGAGATACGGGTAATGGGTATCATGAATGTAGCTCCCATTCCATTGAAAATGCTTGTACAAATTCAGTGCAAATTGACAACAAAATCGTTCGTTTCCTGTTCATGAGAGGCGAGGAGATATGCACACCTGAGCTATTGGATGCATTGAGATCTCTCATACTCAACAGTGCGCCGGATAGCAAACAGTCAAAGAAAAGGCTTCAAGAAATATTGTCAAAGTACGAGGGCATGAGAGTCTGTGACATATCAAGCGACATTATAGAGAATTTGTCGCTGTATCTTTCTGGTAGTAGCGACGGCGATGAATCCGCGCACCTCACGAGCGAAATCTCGGAAACTTCTATACTTCAAGATGTCGCGGGTTCATTGAACTTGTTTAGCTCCAGCGAGACCCAACTGCACCAACTGAATGGCTGTCCGTATGAGATGTGGCCTGGACATGTTCACATGGATATCGATGGAGGGGATTTAAATGAAAACGGCGCTCGTTGTAGTCAAGAGGATAAAGTTGATCTCATTAATTGTTCTGAAATGCACAATGGTGATTTAGCCGAGGCGGATCAGACCTGCCCCGCAGACATGGGGGACAGCGGCGTGAACAGCCACGACGAGGTGTCCAACACCGCAGACGGCCTCCCCGATGTGGTGGACACTGATGAAGTCACTCCCACAGAGGTAATGCAACATGTTCTCTACTGTAGATGTCTACCCCTTATTAATTGTGTTAACAAAAATACGTAGAACTTCCTATGTTAACATTACTTTTCTTTCCACTATCCAGGAAAACATTCTGTGTCATGTGCTAATCATTTTATTAATTTGTTATATTTGTACTCAAATTTTCTTGCCAACATGTAATCTTTAGATATAAATAAAAGTTCATAAAAACCAAAAGTATAAAATGATTTTTTTTCTTCACACTCTAGTTAAGTCTTTTCATCTCACATTTTTACTTAATAACAGTAGGGTTAAAAGAAAAATACTTTGTAATTTACAAATCCTTTATTCTTCTTAGTCTCTGGCTACAGTTGTATCACATCACAACTAATTGATAATAATTTTACACAGAAAATAGTTTTCAATTTGCTATCAGTTAATATGAAAAGTAAATTTAAATATCGAAAATAGAATATAAAATTGTGATATGTTTATATTAAAGGCAGAAGCAGAGTGGCTCGGGCTTGACCGTGTGCCAACACGGCTGCACATGGAAGAAACATCTGAAAAGCAAAAAGGTGATATTAGTATTAAGTCAAATAATCACTAAACACCTAAACATGGAACTGTTTAAGCTCCAATGTTGTTTAGGTGGAGCCTGAAAGAAACTATATCTTATTAGATCTTCATCAGCATCTGTAACAAAAAATAAAATGGACAGAAATTAATTGCAGTTTTTCTTTCTTACAGATTAAATTACCAAGAAGTTTCAGGAATTGCTGGCATATTTTGCAATTAAAATTTAATGTTTTTTTTTCCTAATATCTCTTAAACTGTACATCTTGTATTTTTTCTCGTCATATTTATTTTAATATAATAAACATTACATATATCCAAAACAGCGCGTTTTATTGCTATAAAAATAAAAAGCTTCCCCTCTCCTATGTATGCTTTATTTTAAATCACTAAAGAACTTTGTATTAACAAAAACATAGTAAATTACAATTTAGATATCTTCATTTTAGTCTTATCACACTTTATCACTAATATTAGTCACAGACATAACATAGATGAAACATATGTCCTCCATGCAGGTTCCAATAAAGGTTTTCCAGTAAATCTTCTGTGCTTGAATGAATGCTTGCTTTCTCAGTTGTCTCAGGTTCAATATTTTTCTTTGTTTGTACTTCTGCAGATAAAATGGACATTGCTGAATTAATTTTTTTGTCATCTTTCTGAGAATTTAATATTTTTGTTAAATCATATGGACCATGAGACAACGAGATATATCTGGATTGTTGTGAGTTGGTCGTAGTAATCGCGGATTGTGGGTGGAGGTCGTTGGCACCATACCCTCTGAAATAAAGTCAAATTTCATCACTCTATGTCTCAAGTGCCAAAAGTGGGAAGCCTCAGATTAAGTTGTGTTGCCATTTCAAATTTCTTCAATAAAAGTACTGAAGTAAAAACAATCTGATGGTTACTTTGCCACTTTTTTGCATTCTATCAACATACAGAACTATACTACCTGTACTTTATTTAAACAAATTTCCAAAGTTTATTACCTCTCAGAAAGTTGATTATTTAAAGTCAAAAGTTTTAACTTTCAAACTATACCTATCAATAACATTAACAATTACTACTGATTGAAAGAGAATTATAATACAATACAGAGCCACATACAGGTTGAGAAACATATAACCACTAAATTATTTAAAAAAGAAAACATGACTTATTTCCAACTTCCACAAATTCACACCTGAAAGTATTATTTTTTTCTATTGGATTATAAAATAATGTCAGCTGAAGGAAATTAAACATTTGATCTATTATGACACGCAAAAGCTTAATACTTGTATGCTATTTTCATTTAAAACACATTTAATTCACATTAACAATACAAAAGGCACTGTCTATATGTCCAGTTTCTTCTATCTAACAATTAACTTTATTTATACTGGCTTAGGTACAAAATAAAAATGTACAAACATAAAAAATTATGCAGTTAATTTTTCACTACTAAGCTGTTCTCTTTCACTGTATTATAATAAGATTATTTCATAAACAGTTTTTCCTTACAATTTATAATTATAGCATTAGTGAAAAATTAACTTACACTTAAATTCATCTGTTTTACAGTATTTGTTTTTTTTTATACTTTGATAAACTTTCTATTGTCATAATGTAAAGTTTTTCCTTTGAAATGAGTTCTTCCTAAAAAACTTAGATTACAATGTTTCTTTTTACACTTCAGTAGTGGAAGTTAAGCTTACTAAAGTCACTTAAATATGAAGTTAAATTACTAAAATAGTACAGTATTTTTCAAATTCCTCTTTTTTCATTTTGCAATTCTATATAAGTCCCTATGCAGAACATAATTTTTATGGAGGTGTAATTGAAGGATGCAATAGGATACTGTGCAGCATTACCTCACCAAGATATTTAAAAAATACCATACTTTACATTTTATGTCTCTTAAAATTATATTTATCATTTTTGCCCATGACTTACCTTGCATTGACTCACTTGTGTACACCATACTTATTATTTTCTTTGCTGTTTTAAGTATTTTTAAATTCATTATCAAAATATAACAGAGAAATAGTGTTTATCTATTTGAATATATGGGTACAAAAGTTTTAAATTATTTTTGGATTGTAAGACTCTAAAACTGTGATTTTTGCAACTACTTAAATAATTAATTTGTGTGCATGCATTAACTAATGAAGCAATAGAACTTATGTCAATGGTAAATTTTTTATTTACTTCAAAAATTTAATATTCACCCAAAAATAATTTTCAATGCAACAGGTTTATCAAGTGCATTCACAACATTACATATGTTGTAACGCTTATAACAACAGGAAATTTGAAACTGCAACAAAACTTCATAATATTTATTTCATTCTTTGTAAAGTACAAGACTTCCCACATAAGTGACTACACTATATCCCTGCTGCATTGTTTGAAATGTATGTCACTATGATGATATACCATTTTATTTCTGCAGAGCTGATTCATTTATTATAAATAGAAGTGCATACATTAGCGTTTTACGATTTCTCATTGAAATGAAATAAATTTAGCGTTGACTCATTGTGACGTCACTTTCGCGTTGACCATAACATATCAATGAGAAATTGTATGAAAAAATATTAATATATTTACCTTCTCGCAGCCGTTTGCTTTCAGGATAGACGAAATATTCTGCACATCGCTTTTTGCCATTTTTTGGTGAAGAATCCGTTTCATTGATGACTGGTGCTTCCTTCATTTCGCAGTCCGTATTGTAAATGTTTTCTGGATTCTTAGTTTCTTGAAAGCCATAGTAGCAATTTTTAGATATGTGAACATTCTGGCAATGACCCATTAATTGATTAGTATCACTGCAAACTGGAGCAGGTCGCATGGCGATGAAATTATTTTTGGCATCCTGCATGTGAAACAAGTCGATGCTGCTAGCTGGCATTGCTGTTTTGCAAAATTGCTTAATAATGCTTCTCGGATATAAGCTCTTGTATGATAATGTTAACGTTTTATGGGTTTTATATATTCGAAACTTCAGTAACCAGAGTAAGACTGCAACTTACAGGAACTTTAAGATATATAAACAACTTTTGAACGTCACAAAGGGTAAATAATCGGAAGTTGTATAGATTAAAATGAACACAAGTTTATGCTTGATGTCTTAACGTTAATTCTATAATATTACTTTATTTCTTAAGTTTCTAACCTAACTATTTCCAACCAAGCCAAATCAAAGCAAAGAATGTCATAGACATACATACAAATATAGAGTATACAGACCAGTATGTTACAAAGTACTCTGTGATACAGATCGGATCTAAATCTACTTCCGATTCTTGACTTTTTAATGTCCGGTTGACATTTGGCCAATACAGTTGGTCAGTAGCGTACAATAACTGGACTGTCAATTAACTGGCATAGTTTGAGCACAAAATTGCGCCAGTGAGTCCGTGCAACCGACTGGCGTTGCATCTTTTCAACTCCACTGGCCTATTGCCGACGGACGGACATAAAGTCGTTAAGTTTGAATTTATTTTAGGAAAGAAAAATATTTAATTAAAGAAATAAATACATACTTTTAAATAAGAATCGTACAAAAAATGGAAATTAATTTACATGACCTTACTAAACATCAAACATGTACATAAAATGGAATATTATTTTTATTTAAAGCAAGAGAGCGTGAATCCGACCGCTTATGTCGTGTTGTTGAAGTTAACGTTGACAGTGATAGACATTGCTGTTTGTTGTTTTTGGCAATTTTAATCTTCTAGGTTATGTTTGGCGTTAATTTAGTTCTTGTACATTCTTAGTTTATCACGATACTAGATCCAATCATTTGATTATTATAACCCTTAAGCTCCTATTAATTAGACGTGCATTAATGTGTTTGTTTTATGTTTTTATTTTATCAAAGGAAAATTATATGTTACTATACATGAAACTCTCATCAGTCTGAATCTATTAAACTATTGTTACCGTGTAAATTGTACATACATGAAATGGCTGAAATATACAAGTTTGTTACTTTATTTTGAACTTAATTTAACAACTGTTTAATATTGATTTCATTTGAATACATAATTTCAGAGTTATTCACCCGGTAAAATATTTCACTTCTTATATTGAACGAAATGTACGACCTGATGGAAGAAAGTTCGATGAACATCGTAATATAAAACTTAATATCAACACAATAAAATCAGCTGAAACAAGTGGACTTGTTAAATATGGGAATACAACAATCATTTGTGGTACCAAATTGGTAATAGTAGTGATAGTAGTTTATGTTTTAGCTAGGAAAATATATGTGTTCTCTAAATTATTACTGAACATTTCAGGAATTGGCGGCACCTAAAGCTGAGGATCCGGATTCAGGATTTTTGGTAACAAATGTTGAATTGGTACCATTGTGCTCATCAAAATTCAGACCAGGCCCACCTTCTGATCATGCACAAGTCATTAGCAATGTTGTATCTGAAATTATTAATAATTCAAAGTTTGTGAATTTAAAAGACTTATGCATTGTTTCCGACAAACTGGCTTGGGTTCTGTATTGTGATATTGTGTGTCTAGATAATGATGGAAATGTTGTTGATGCTTGTATAACAGCATTAACTGCAAGCCTCAAAACATGTAAGCATATTTTACATATTTTCTACAATATAACATTTTTGTAGTCTATGGTATTTCATTATGCATATTTTTTCTAGTGACATTACCAACTGTAACATATGATCCAGAAACAGAAGAAATCAAAGTTGATACAAACAATAGGATATCCTTGAAAGTAAATGGTTTACCAGTGGCTACAAGTTTTGCTATATTTCCAAATTGTGAAAGGTTTGTAAAACAATTATTACTTTTTCGACTTAAGAAATTAAAGTAGTTCTCAGAATTCCTCTTATTCTAATTTCATACTATAATTTCAGGAGTATATTACTAACAGACCCAAACACTTTTGAAGAAGAGATGTGCGGTGGCAATGGTGCTAATGTTACCATTTCTTGGAACAATGGATTCCTGTGTGGAATACTAAAGTCTGGAGGTGGTACACTTTCAATTGAACAGGAAAAGGAGGCTATAAAATTAGCAAAAGAGAGAACTCTGCTTGTAGAAAAACTTATAGACACATGTATATCAAAAAAAGATCAATGAAAGTATTTTATAATAATAAAAAAATGATTAAATCAGTTGTTTTTTTCAATCGAATTCAAACTTGATAAAGGTGAAGGTTCCTATTTCGTCAGTCTGGTCTGACACCGAAGCTGTAGAACCTACTACTGTCCTAGATCTTAGTGAAGGTAGTTTGTTGGTTTTTTATACATGCAGGTCCTAAACTCTACCCTCTAAACTCGAAGATCTGACCAGCATGTTATGAAATAAAGTTAAAATAGTTTTATGATTTTAAATAAAATAAATATTTGACGTGATTAGAAAACAAAAAAATGCGGTGACAATGGCAATCTGGGTTCTGTCATTTGACATTGACATCGATATGTCAACACTCATTCAAAATGTCACCACGTCTCAAAATATCAAAATATGTTATTGAGGTAATTTCTTAATTTTTTATCTTATTAACATATAGTGTTAACAATACATACTGATTTATCTTAAATGCTTTGCCAATTTCTGTATTTAAATTCCAAAATATTAGTACAAATGCGTTTTTCATTTCATACGTCATCAAAGGAGTCAACTTCGCCGGATCGCTTTGCTTGTAATTTATCATAATTACGAATGTTATCAATGCGTAATTTAACCTGGGTTTGTTGCATATGATTTCAGAGGTTGTCTCAAATAGATACTGCAGAGAGTACAGGATGTTTGTACGGACTTATGTACGATGGTATCCTACTTGTCGTAGGATTGAGTTTAGAATTGTTTGATAAGGAAAAGAACGCGTATAACCAATTGCTCCTCAATTTGCCCGCAGAGATAGAACTATGCGGTGTTATTAAATTCAGTGAATGTTTAGCTATAGAAAATAAAACAAAAGAAATACTCCAGGTAAAGTTTATTTCTATTTTTTTACCACATCTCCACTGTTAACTGGTTTTAAAAGTACTGCGTAGTCCTACAATCTAAATTTTCCATAAAATTGATTAATAAAATCTGATAAGTGTTGTAATTTATGTGTTTTTTAGGATGTAGATATAACAGACAATCCTCTTGTTGTAATTATTAGTAAAGAGAAAGATATAAAAGCGCATTTCTTGGTGCATGACAAGTTTGAGGAGACAAGCTATGAGGTTATGGAATACGACGAGCTATGGAAACAGTTTCTGCATGTTCGTCTCAATACTATATTACCTCTTACTTGTGAGGCAACTATAGCTGGTGTGAAGAATATACTACAGAATAAAAGGAAAAAGGTAAGCTACACGCGAATCTATTGATTATAAACTTGAGTTTGCAAAATCTTTGTTTAGAAAATAATTAACAGTATATATCTAAGCTAAGATAGAATTTGGTTTATTTCTTGAATTATGTTAGGAGACGTCTACATTAAAGCTGGAATTTATTGCCTTTTAAACCAACATAATTAATTGCAGATAGCCTCCGGTCAAGTATCATTTCACATAGATGGTACAGCTGTATATCTGTTTGGGATTGCATCAGATGTTGGAGTAACTGGTACAAGCACTGAGGCAAACATTGGAGAACTTATAGACTCCATGAGTGCAGAGCAACCAACTAAAAAGAAGAAACTCAATATTCATTCTTTGGTGTGTCTTCTTATATTTAATTATAATATCTGCATAACTTTTTAATGAAGATTAATTTTAGTAAAATTGTGATTGTGCACTTGGTTACATAATGAATAAAAATAATTAAATTTTAAATCTAAGTTATAGCAGTTCTTGAAAATAATGTTAGTGACATCTTGCGTAACAATTTTCAGGATATAGTTCCTGTCAATTTAGTTCTGAAGACAACAAAGGATATTTTATCAGATAAATTAGTTAAAACTGCTGTTAAAATGATGACCACACAAAGAAAACGTAAGGGTAAATTGCATGGTTGCATTATTTGTTTTTTTTTTGTATAGTATTTTTTTATAGATAGTTTTAGTTAGTTTTGTTATAGTTTATGTACCCTATTTTCTGTTTTTTTAGTTATACAGATTATATTTAGAATGCATGTTCACATTTAGTTTAAGAATACTGATATCAACAGAGTTTTTAGTTTAGTTAAGGTATCGAAAGTGATGGTTCTGCTGTGTTATAGCAAAAATATAAGATAGATTAATTTATAATTTATTTATCTTTCAGCTGCATTTTGCATCAGTATGCCATTGAAAGTGGATACATTAGCAATGATCCATCGTAACACAAAGTTGTCAGAGTTGTACACAGTATTAGTGGAGGCGGCGTGTCGCTCGCTCAGATTGCTGGAGAGTGTGCTGCTTGAACAACTAGGTATGGAAATTAATTTGCTTATGACTCAAAATTTAATATGATTAAAATAATGTAAAACTGTATTGGAGTCTAGATTTTTACATAGACGGAAGTCATAGATCTGAAAAAAGCTAAGGAATAATAAGTCTACAATACTATTTAGTTTATTGTATGGGTCTTAACTTTAGAGTTTTCTGTATTTTAGGCCAAGAAGGTATTGGTGACGGAGCTGGATTACGTTTACCTGAAACATTCCATTATTTACCCGAACAGCTTGGACATTTCTTAACGCGAGTTGTTCCGAAAGCTATTCCCGATGAGAGCATGGGTATGTATATGCTTGGCATTTGAGTTGACTCTAGGGGTACTTATTTCCCTGATGTGCCAACTTGGGCACTGATTCGGCTTCGGTAATTTATTGAGTAATGTTGATTTGTTGATTGTAGAAAGGGAAAGAATGTACTTACATGAGCAATTAGCTCTGCCTACCAACAAGCCTATATTCCGACGAGGTAATGCATATACTACGTATGGTGGTCGACTTGTTAATCCTCATGAAGCCCTACCGCCGCCCTCTACTGCGCCGCATGTGACAGTGGCATTAGTAAGGGGAAGGTACACTTACCACCATTATATGCACGACAACTTTAATGATGATGGATGGGGTTGTGCCTATCGATCAATGCAAACAATATTTTCTTGGTTCAGGTAATTGCGTTTTATTTTCATACTTTAATGTAATAAAATGTAAATTGTAAAAACAGACCTTTGTTATATAGGAAGTCAGTCATCACAGCGTACAAAATAATTATTCTTTCTTTAATTAAAAGTTCTGCATTTAAAGTTAAAAAGTTTTAAATAACTATTATCAGGATGTTACTTAAGTTGTCAATTTTTACCTCAGACGAAACTTTGTAAATTACATAATTTTCTGTTTTGTTGTAGATATCAAGGTTACAACACAACCAATATACCAACACATAGAGAAATTCAAGAGTGTCTTGTGGACATTGGCGATAAACCAACCACATTCATAGGGTCTCGGCAATGGATTGGCTCCACTGAGGTCATGTTTTGTCTGGAGACTATCCTTGGTGTTCAGTCTAGGATAATATTTGCTAACACCGGAGCAGAGCTGCAGAGTTACACGCCGGAGTTGATACATCACTTTCAAACGCATGGCAGCCCTATTATGATTGGTGAGTTTTCTTTTCATATTGCGAAAAATAGTAAATTAATGTTCAAGAAGTTTTTACACTAAATTTTAGACTTTTTTGTTTTCCTAGAAGTATGTAAAAGTATGTTTTACTTCTACCATGTTGAATGTCACAATTATAATACTTAGAGACTGGATCGTGAAAATATTTAACAAAGAAAACATAAGGGATACAAGTTATGAAGAGAGAAATGGGGAGAGAGAGGGAAAGAGAGAGACAAAAAGAGTAGCAGTTGGTATATCTTGTACGGATATCAATCGTTCGCATTGTTGATATACTAAGAAAAAGTATTTAAATAAAATGAGATGTGACCATAAGCCTATTTTCAACACTGTTTTGTTTCTAGGGGGCGGAGTATTAGCTCATACAATCTTAGGTATTGAATACAACTCTGAGAAGAACGAAACTCGCTACCTGATCCTGGACCCGCATTACACGGGCGCTGATGACGTCACGACTGTTGTTGGTAAAGGCTGGTGCGGCTGGAAGTCATCAGACTTTTGGAACAAAACCGCTCACTATAACCTCTGTTTGCCACAAACTAGACCTTGTATTTAGGTATAATTGTTTTATATGCATTTCTTTTTAGTTTAAACTCTAAACTACATGGCTTTTCATGTTTAGTTACAAAGGAAACTTAAGTGCAACAGTTTGAGTATAACTTAAGGGCAGTTTTAAAGATTTTATTTTATGTTTATAGTTTATCATTTGGATGTTACGTCATGATTTCAGTATTCCATTCTCAAAAGAACAGGAAGTTGTGTTTGTTTCCCTCCAATAATATACTGAAATGCATATAGATGTTAGTTAAAGATAGAATATGCCTCTTATATCCACTTAGCAGAAGTGACTTGTGGTTCCGGGATGATGGATGTATTTTGAATGAGGTCTTTGAGGTCATTTAAATCTAACCCATTTAATATTATGGCACCATTATAGATTAAATTGCACTACTTATTAATAGTAATATCTAAATATAATTCAAATGGAGAAAATATTGAGTTGCATAATATTAAGTTTGTTTAATGTGTATTTTAATACTGAGACAACAGAAATGTGTAAGTTAAATGAAATTGTTATATTTTATACCGATTAAAAGTTATAATTTGAAGTTGTTTTTAATTTTATTTTATGACGGAAAAAATTTAAACCTTAGTCATTCATTGCTTCATTTTTAATTCAGACGAAATAAAAATGGATTCGAAAGTTATCTATTTTAAAAAAGAGTAACTATACAGAAAAAAGCTGAGTAACTATATAAAAAAAGCAGAAACTCTCAAACTATATTTCCTTTCTCTCCAAACGATTCTTTAGTGATTTGTATAAAAATGATATATTGTGCGGACGCAAAAAATGAGGAAAGCAGTATTTTTTTAAATACTAGATTTTTGGTAAAACACTAATATTTCTTTTAACTGTTCTAACTAAGCTTGTGCTAGGATATGGTTCACGATATGTTCGAATGACGGGATTCGAACCCTCGACCACAAAATCGGTAGTCGGTACCCCAAACCATTAGGCTATTGGCGCATAACTCTCAAACGATTTGCGTTAAAAAATTGTAGTGTACGGGCTAACTTAACATCATAACAAACATCGGTACAGAAACGTCATTATTTAAAAAATATAATTGAGATTAAACTGATTTTCGTGAGACATTATCAAAAACGAATTAAAATCGGCTAATGGAACTAGTCGGTTCCGTCACCGGAAGATTACATATACGTGAGTTAAGCCGTTATTAATTTGTTTTATAAGAGAGATGTTGATAATAAGAAAAGACTAAATCAAGCTCATTTATTTTATTTACACCAATCTGTACACAAAAGGTACACCCTTAGTTCTTAAACATACCATTATATACAACAAAATCACAGAGTTCTAAGTTGAGACGAATCTATAAGCTAAACTATTGCACTGGTACATAAATACATGAAGCTTACACCTTCAGTTATAATAAAACAGTCAGACTGTACAGTTCAATCTAAGTAAACAAAATTTTAACTGTCAGTTGAGCTACAGTTCTCAGTATTGCCTATACACATCAGTTTCAACTGTACAGTTTAACTGTGTGATGGTGTTTAGCGCAATTTAATGTACTAATAGTGGTTAACTATAAGCACGGCAGATATTATCATACTTGTACTTTAAGCCACGGCAGTTAAATAACAGAAATATTGTTATACATAATGTACAGCTGAAATACATTTTATTGAAATATATTTAAGCCTACGTTCACTTTTGAAACGCAAGTCAGAATACCGTTTTCACTTTTCGAAGCACTTGTACCAAAACAAGTCAAGATAACAGTACATTTTTACAAGTATTTCCGCATGTAACCAAGATAATATTGTCATACCTACAATAACATCAAGTAGCCTAAAAGGCACATTTCCTAATATCTTTCTATCACTATGAATAATCAGGTTTTTGTGACGGCATGCAGTTGCCATCAAAGGGTCAGATGATAAAATTTAATTAAATAAATACGAGAAATTATTGAAAATTAAACTTTCAAGAATTGATTTGGCCCATCCGTGTTGAAAAGAATCACTTCTTTCAAATTTAATTCTCCAAATTCTGTGAAATACACAAGCGATATTAAGGTAGGGTTTCACTGCAGAGGTATCAAGTCTTAACGACAGTGAAAACCAAAAAATTATATAGCTACCAATTATAATAATCAAAAATTATTATTATGGCTAGTATAAGTAAAACTGAAATGAAACTAGACAAATAATTAACTACTGTTATTTTCATGGAAAAAGTACAGTGTTAACATATTTGTACTTTAAAAAATACAAAATAAAGGGCTTGTCCCACCAAATTGTAAATTGTCTGTTAACAACACAATGTGTCAAATATGTGATGGAAATACCGGATTTTGTTAACATATTTGACAGTGACGTCATTTTTAAGTGGTGGGACAGGCCTTTATGTAACCAGTTTAACAGAGAAATAATCGAATTTAATAATAAATATGAATAATAATCCTTTATATTTATATGGTTACAGGTGAAAATTCACATAGTAATACTTAAATAATAACAATTGTGTACACGGTGGCTTACAAATTATATCTCAACAATAAAAAATAAGTTAGTTAAATAAAAAACCGATAAAGTGGAGTTTGGTCGTAGATCACATTTGCTTTAGAGAATCTCCAAATCGCAATGTCGTATTTGTGGAAACTTTTTCTGTAAAAAAATCAATTTTATTATTTTTAAACTGTTTTAAATATACTGTATTTACAGAATATTTTAAATCCCCTATTCTTGCTTCAATATAAGACTCGGTAAAATTTAAAAATTCAAACTGCAAGAGTCGTAATTGTTCAAGGGAACACCTAACTGTAGAGATACTTTAGTAATTACCACTTACTAATCTGAGCGTGGTATAGTGGCAGTTTGTCTTTAGTCAAAACTAAAAGATATCCTCGTAATGTTCGTGTTATAAAAGCGAAATTAAATAGCTTATAGATGTTAATTAAAGAAATTACCCTTAATTTCAACTCTATCCTGTCAATCTCTCCGCCCAACATGTCCACAATATTCTCGCCGTGTTTCAGAAGGAATGCTTCTACGTTGTCTATGGTCTCGATTTTCTTTATATCCTAAATCATAACATTTATAAACAATTCATATATGAATATTTACATTACATTTTGTAATATAATGAAATAATTTACCTCTAACAATGAATTTAAATCGTGTTTCTCTAAATACGATCGGGTCAAAGCTCGACCGTCGAAATCAACTTCGGCCTATAATACAAATAAAAACATTATTTTCAAATTAAAGTTAATAAAATATGGACAGATTGCGTGAAAGGTGACATAATCAAAAGTAATGACTGAGATGATGTATGATAGAGTTATGTGGAGGACATAAACCTTTTGCGCCGACCCTACGGGTCTATTATAAGGACGAAGATGATAATTATGAAAATATATGAAGTACTTAAATATGAATGTTATTATAAGGAAGCAGTGGAAAATAATATAATACTTACTTTATATCTTATCAAGTTGCTTCCTATGTCTATCCCTTTCACATCATGTATAGCCCTGATCATAAAATCTCTTTCTAGTACACTATTTATTTCATCTAACTGTTCCTGTGGAATGGATCTGAAATAATTTGCAATTAACATATGTTTATTTTAGTTTTTTTTTCAATAAAATAATTTATATAATCCTACGAGTATTTATGGGCACTGTATGATTTATTCCTGCATAGAAATAAAAATAAAACATTTGTGATCCTTTTTGACATTGGATGAATTTAGTCATGATCAGCTCACGTTCCGAGGAGTTCGGAGACTACCCAAGGTTAGGGGTGACTAGGCTACATTCAACCTCACTGGTGAGCGGCGGGTTGGTTGACATTAAACATATCTTTTCTATACATTAGGTTGATCAATAGACACACGATCATAGTCCAGGGGTTCCCAACCTTTTTGTAATCTAGAGGACATTCTAAAATATCAGTCGAGTAGCTGGCACTAACTATATTTAATTGCCCACCTCCCTCCATAAGTTC
>NW_013525157.1:5341355-5348132 GCF_000836215.1 Papilio polytes
GCAGGTTGGTTGACTTCACACATATCTTTGAATTTATTCGCCGATATGTCCAGATTGCATCACGATGTTTTCCTTCACCGTAAAAACGTTGGGTAAATTATGTACATATGAAAATTCGTAATACCGAAAATCACATTGGAGCACGGCGGGATTCGAACCCAAGACCTGTAGATTACAAGGCAAGTGCTTAAACCACTGAGACACCGACGCTCTACTCTCTAACATTACTTACTAACATAAAGTGTTGTGCGATTGTCGATTGTTTCGCCTTCAATTGTGTTGCTCAACTAAAAATCGAGTAGTGTGCGCACATCCATATAAGCTCATAGAATTCAAAGCACGACTAAACAGTTGTACGATAGTTTGATCAAAGGTGTGCGCACGTTCTAACGCCGCGACTAACGAGTGATGCGGAGCGTAGCACAGTGGGCTAAAATATCAGCTTACGTAGACATTTTCGTCTGATATTTTGGATGCCTATATTAGCAGAGATTTTAACCTACGTGTTACGTAACCGCGGCAAGTACTTATTCATATTGACTTGCGAGGGCGAAATTTCAAACACATTTATTTGTACATAAAAATAGACTAAACTCAGCCTAATTTATATATTTTCATTATTCGAACTGGTCGATCGCAAAAACGTAGATGAAATGTGCAAAGAAATGAGTTCAACACATTCAACTTCCCTGTGATTTCACTTTGTTGAGTGAAAATCAAATGCATTTTAACTAACTTAAGAGACAAATGTATTAAAATATTCTTACCATATTCCCTTAAAGACATGTTGGCTTCTTTCGCGCCTTTTCTTATCGCGCTTAGGGCAACCATCAGTGTTGCACCTTCTGATACTACAGCTCCACCAAGAACGAAATAAGCCTACGAAAAAGTGGATTAACAATTTTGATACTTAATTCATTTTAAATGATTGAGTGATTGCGGATGTAAAATCTTAATACTATATACAATTTAACGTATAATTACCCAGAAAAAGTCATGAAGTGGCTGTGGATCCATTATGCCAGTAACTCCATGATAAAATGACAAGCCACTTCCCACACAGAATATTCCCACTCCGGAGATGAGAGAAGAAACATATCTCATATTTGTGTAACCATAGGGATGGTCTGGATCTGCTATCTGAAACAAAACATATAAAATGTAGCGTAAATTTTAACATTTTCTCTAACACTACAATTAATTTTAATTACAAAGCGAAGCATATTTATTTATGATAAAAAGTTGGTAGCAGTCTATATGTTAAGAAGCTTTTAATTCAACCAATGTCAAAGTATTTTTTTTACAATTATTAATTAATATCTTAACAATGTAAAGTTTGTAAAATTAAAATGAATTATTTTTTAATGATTATTTGATGAATAGAATTTACTTACTTGGACTGATTTATGTATTCCATAAGCAAGTATTAGTTGATTGACTGTGTCTGCGAGGGAATGTATGCACTCTGAGAACAAACTGTGTGACCCTGTGTAGAACCAAGCGCAGAGTTTAAACAGAAAATTACACCCATTACTGTAACAAAACAACTTGATTAGCACTTTAACACCAACATTTCAACATTAGTTCATGTTGTAAGCCAACATAACATTTTGATATAGCAATAAAATTAAAAACGAAAAAAGTTTTACGGAGACATTCCACAACTTCACACATATTTACAACCCTTTTATCACTTGGCAATTGCTATTTCTACAAGAAATGTATTAACTATTTCCACTTGAGCAGCCATAACTTGATGAAACATGAGAATATAGTGCTTGTAACTTACATTCCTATTGCAGTAAGTACCACTCGTCCTGATCTTGTCTTCAAACCTAATTCCTCACCTTGTTTTAATCTTTTGTCACTCATTTCCCTTCTATAATTACGTAATCGTCTTTTAACAGTGAAAACATCTGTAATAATAATTATGTTTGGAAATCACTGTTGTTAAAGAAAACCTTATTATAAATTATTAAGAAAGAATACCTTGTTCATATCTTCTTCTGTCAAGTTCTCTTCGCAACATTTCTTTCTCCAATACTTCTCTAGAACCCCACACCTATAATAGAAGAAAATCTGCATGTTAATGTTTAATTAAAAATATGGTTGGTATAGAACGGGACTGTATATGGTTAGTCATAATCTAGTCCTAGAGAATGTCAGCCTTATTTTGTTGGGAATATCTATTAAACTTTTTATGAAACAAATAAAATATAGAGGACAAAGAGTAATATTAGCACATATTGATTGGGTATAAGAGTGAAGAATTCTTTTTACAAGATTATTGTCTCACTCATGAGAATATTAGTGGCAATCAAAGTGTTACTAACCTCAATAGCTTTTGCTTCAACATCTTTACGATAATGTACAGTAATAGGTGGTTCAGATTCATATGGTGATCTTCGAAGGACCTTTGGTAATGATTCCAAATCAGATTGCTTTAACAAATATTCAGTCATCGCACGCATCGGAGTTATAAAGTTACGTTCAGTATATGATGCAGAAAAATCAATCAATAGCCTTTTTTTGACTAGAACAAAAATATTAAAATAGTACTTAGACATTACATAAAAGCTATAGTTTAATGAATTGAATTCAACACAAAGTTTACCTTGAGGAGCAATTTGTTTGGTCGTTGAAGTAGCTTTTTGTGGTTTTTCAATAGTGACTTTTGTAACAATTTTATTTTCATCAGTTTCAGTTTTAACTACAATTTCTCTCACACCTTTAGTTAACTTGTCTTCCGCTTCTGGTACTTTTTTCACATTAACAGATTCACTTTTATCCAAGATATAAGTTGAGGTTTTCAAATGTCGAAAGATAACATTTTTCATAGCGTGAGTAACATTGCCAGTCTGTTGTAAAAGTCCACGATTTCCAATGCACATGTATCTCACATTTATCATACGAAAACATTTTTTACCAACTTTCCTATAAATAAGAGTACTCGCGGAAAGCAACATGATAGTTATAAATTCAAAATCTATGTAAATCGAGTTAGGAGGTACTCCTTTAGTTTTAATTTATGTTCTAAGAAACGAGTGTAATATTGGACATTGTTTTATAACATAAAATTATGTGCGTTTGTGTACTACATATGGAACCTGATTAAAATTCGCAATAACTTAGAAACTAACAGAAACTAATGAAAATCTCAATTTTATATACAAATTATGACAAATTACAATACAAATCTCATACTATGACGTTTATTGTCAATGTCATTGTGTAAATAATAAATTGACATTAGGTTCAGCACAGACTATACAGATTTCTTCAATGTTGCAAAGAGAGTTCATAAAATCTATAAAATCTCTCTTTACCGATAAAACTTGGATAAAACTATCATCAAAAGTTTCAGTGGTATTAAAATACTCCAAAAATACTTGTAATAAATCTACGAAACAAGCAAAATCTTGAAATATTTCCAAATGTTCGTAATAAGCTACCTTAAAATAGGCAAAGGTTTGGAGATCATGGAGCCAAAGCTAATGTCAAAATAGTGTGAAAGGAGTTGATGACAGTTAATTTTGACAGTTCTTTTCGTTTCGGCAAGTGTCTGTAGAGGTGTGTTTATATATGAAAATCTTAATAAATCATAATAATTGCAATTCGAATTAGTAAATTATCTTTAAAAACCTAAACTGTGATATATGGTGTATTAAAAAGTAAAGTGATTTTTAAAGTTCCACCTTGTAATTTCAGATCACAATGGCAAAACCAAAGGGGGAAAGGAAGGGTAAATCCGCTATTAACGAAGTTGTTACACGTGAATACACTGTGAATTTACATAAACGGCTTCATGGAGTTGGTTTTAAGAAACGGGCTCCACGAGCAATCAAGGAAATTCGCAAGTTTGCCGAAAAACAAATGGGTACTCCTGATGTTCGTGTAGATACTCGTTTGAACAAATTTCTGTGGTCCAAGGGTGTAAGGTTAGTTGCTTTTACAATTTCACTGACTTAATCTAAATAAGCAAACTTCGCTGCTTTTGTTTTATTTGAAAACGTAGTGTATAAACATCTCTACCATACATAGGTTAGCTCACTATCTCAATACAAGTCATAATGTATTAAAACGTTCGTTAGTTTTAGTCTTAACAGTATGTTATTTAAAATTGAAAATATCTTATCTAAATAAAAACACAGGTTTAATTTAGAAAGTATGTATGAAAACAAATCATTCTGCAAGTCTAGAAGTGTTATTATTGAAAATAAGTGAAGTAATTCCTAGGCATTATATCATAATAAGTTAATTAAAAAAGCCATAAAGGACTACATAGATCAATTTTGAAAACAAATTAAATTTACATTGCTAATAAATGAAGATTCTGTCTGCATAGAAATAAAGAAATTAAGAAAGTTCTACATTATGTAGATGTAGAGGATATCCATGCCAAATTTCATGGAGATCCATTCAGCAGTTTAGTTTGATGTTAGTAAAATTGGCTAATAATTATGCATTATTTCTTTAACTTGTATATTGTACCTTGAGATGACTTCAAGTGTTTGAATGATTAATGACGTTGATAAAACAATACTGAAAAGCAACAATCTTAATACTAAAAGTGTAAAAGTTTCCATTAAAGTTTACATTTGTTTCTATGTATTTCCTGAACAACTAAAACAATCTCGCTGTTATCTGGCATAGGTGTAAAACATAATTGGGTAGAACAAATAAGGTTACTAAATTTGTTATAACTTGCATGGATGGAGTTATGGTTGACAGCTAGTAGATTTTAAAACATCTGCTGTTAGCTTTGCTATTGTCATTTCACACATTTGTTACTTGTGACATATTTTTATTTATCTTTTGTGGTCATAAATCTGTACTTGCACAATTCCACTTAAGTGTTATTTCAATAAAATATAGGAGAATTTTGATTTTAATTTTATTATTTTTCAGAAATGTTCCCTTCCGCGTCCGTGTCAGGCTGTCGCGTAGACGCAATGATGATGAAGACTCAGCACACAAACTGTTCACACTTGTGACTTACGTGCCAGTCGCCTCAATCAAGGGCTTGCAGACAGAGAATGTTGATGCTAGCCAAGAATAAATCTTAATATAAGGATACTTTTTTGTTTTATTTATGAGTATTTGTATAATTTTCAGGCTTTTGTGCAATAAATACGAAGCAAACACAAGCTATACAGACTTTTTCATTCTGGTTTTCTGTGGTAGAATGGTATAATAGTTTGATGAGTTGGGGTATGGAATGTTATTAAAATTAATGATAGAGATACTTGTAATAAATAAGTGTAGATTGGAAACCAGAGCTAAAGTATAAAGGGAAGTAAAAGTAATTCATCTCATTTTAATTTGAGTAATATACATGAGTAGTATTTTTAAAATAAAGTCCTCTTTATTGCAATCATATTATGATATATTAATGGACATACAGTGTCGCATACAGCATATAAAAAAAATAATGAATTTATTTCCTCTTAACTATTTTAGAATTGCATATGATTTTTAAAGGTTTTTGTAGGTTTTGTACAGTAGTAAAAAATGTGAATATGTATGTAAAGAAAGGTTGAAAAAATAAAAAGAATTCAACTTATATGAATCATTTGATTTTTTTTCATAGTGCAAAATTGTTTCAGGTAGATGTCGTTGGCGATAAAATGCTTTTGTTACGTTTCGTATAACTGGGTCAGGACACTTTGATATTTATTTTATATGTTGCACATGAGATTTTCCACTTAAAGCCCATTGAAGTTTACCTTTTATACTTGAGATCGGGTGTAAGGATCTTCACGGTGTATTATAACAAACAAATACGCTCAGAATTATGATAGAAGTTTTAGAATAAATATGCAAATATAATACAGTACAAATAACATCATAGTAAGCCACAGTATGTAAAACTGTACATACCTATAATAAATTATCACTAAACAGATTAACTGCTTTGTATTAAAATTGAACTTTTAACCGGTTAGACTCCTAAGCCTTGGATCTCAAGGGTTAAATATGTTAAAACATCGAATGTAGTCGATTCCTTCTATTAAATTCGTATTTTTTTACTACAATTTTATTCCCTTCGAAAGCATAGGAAGTAAAAGTGGGTTTGACGGTGGAGGAGACGCATAGGAGGGGAAATGTCCTCTTTATGTGCGTCTCCTCGTCCGTCAATCAAGGGTAGGCAACGCATCTGTTTATTAGCAGCGTTCGCTTTTCATTTCGGTGGATTCAGGTGGTCGCTTGCTCGTTTGCCACTTTATATTATATATTATTTTACTACAAATATCTTTAGTATTTAGATTAGACTACAATACAAATATGAAAGTGTAGATTTTAGACGTTCGGGAGGTAATGTCATACATATTTTAAACGGACCCGCCCTCCTCACAGAAAGACGTAATTTACAGGGTCGCGTGGAGAAGAGAGCCCGATTTATAGTCCGACAATTGGGACGGGCTTTTAAATGAACACTGCAGCGATTTGCCGTTGTTACCATGATTTATGTCTTTTACGTGTGCTACAAATTTGAAAGCAAAATTTGTAATATGAATATTATTTTATATATTAAATTTATTATAGTGAATAAAGTCTGGATGAATTGTGTTTTTGTGTATTTTGGTATAGTGTTAGCTTTTTAACTATTTTTGATGTGTTCTGTATTCTTAAAAGTTTTTTGTTAATCTGTGCTATTTATCAATACATTTATATTTATTTAAAACAACAACATTGTTAGGAAAATATTAGGAAACGGAAGGAATAGTGGGGGGTAGTTTTATAAAATATATGGCAAGGAGTGGCTCGGGCTCAGTT
>NW_013525157.1:5348507-5400971 GCF_000836215.1 Papilio polytes
GTCGCATTGGAGTTCAGTTTGTGTGTTTTAAAGTAATTTACAAGTATTATTAATATGGCCGTCCGTCTATATTTTAAAGGAAGTCATTTGTGGAAATATCCAACAATAGTTATAAAGCGACATTGCTTTAAGGAAGTAAACGCCTCAATTTTGATTATGTTCACCGGTGGGCCGTGAATGTTTTAGGTTAGTTCTATTTATTCAGGACCTGCCTTGTGGCGGTTGGACTAACAATAATATTGTATTGTTTATTTAGGGCTGTCATTACACGTGGGGTACAAGAAATATACAAGTATATTGGTATTTCAACGTTTTAATCATGATTGACATACATACATATGTATATTAGAAATTGAGGCAAACATGAGTTGAATTCACTCCGGATTTCTCGTTTGGTAATACCTACGAATAGACTATCGACCCACGTTTGCTTAATAGAATAAAGAAGTAATTTCAAAAACAATTAAATTACCTATTGAACTACGCGTTGGTGGTTTAATGTAAACTAATATATTAACATGTTTTCCAGCAATCTGTTATTACATATTTAATGCACAAGCACTGGTTTAAAGCTTATCATGACAGGTACATGTCCAATTACTACTCGATGTGTGATAATGTCAATTATTAAGTAAAATAACAATTCAATATTGCTTTTCATTTGTGGTTTGCGGAAAATGTTGAATTAACTGAAAAAAAGCTGTACATTTTTTTCCTTGCGGGTTGTTTAATATAAAATAAGCTATTTGATAATTCTAATAATTTCAAATATTCGTAGCTTGTCATAGAATAATATTGTGGTTCACGATTCACTAATAACTGTTTCGACATTGTTGGCATTCGTGTCAAGATTTGAATCCACGATCGCAAGATCGGAAGTCTGTAACGTGTACCAATTAAGTTATTGGCGTTGTTTTGTACTAAATCAATTTTAGAGCTTCAATAGTTTTACATATGAAATATTTGTTAAAACGATTACATTATGTAGTACTGGTATTTTAAAGAAAATTTGCGTCAAAGTAAATATTTCAATAACCGAGCTTTTCCAAAACAAATTTCCAGTAAAATGTTTTCAAAGATCGACTTTGTAAAGTATCACGAGAAGTTAAATCGTAAACGACGGTCCATTGAGATAGCATTTGAATAGTTTGCGGTGTGATGTTTACGACGCGCCGTCGCTGTTCAATACAAGTTATCGTAAAAATATATTATTCACTGGAGAATTTTTCAACGACCTGTACGTACTATTAGTTATGTATAAACAAAGACAGGGTAAAAATATACACTATGCCTATATAACCTCTGAATACTCTTTTAGTGTATTTTCCATTGATTTTAATTCATGACCTTAATTATAAAAGGTCTGCCAAAAACTTTAACTAATGCCGAAGTTTCGTATTACGAAATACATATTAAATCGTAATTCGCCTGAAAAAAAAACGTAATTTTATGAAGGCCTAGAAATTTAAGCAGAAACTTGTAAATACGTTGTGCCAAAAAGCTAAATTATATTTATTCTTTTGTTTCGGAATATAGTAACCACAAACGGTCACAAAATAAATCGACCGGAGCAATGGAAAACTTCAATTTGCAGTAAACATTAATTTGGGCCAGGCCCTATGTTCTCACGTAATCACATTTTATTATAGGAACTTCCCAAAAAAACCTCGGTGACGAATAAAAAAGATTCAAGACGAAATATATTGCTCACATTTTTTGTGTACACTAGTATTCTCGGAAAATATCCGTTTTAGAATAAACAACTTAAAAATTCACACAATTTTTCCTATAATAGTCATCTTCATCATCATAATCGCCCTTTATCTGCCCAGTATTGGACATACGCCTTCTCCAATGTCTTCCACAGAATGCGGTCTTCCGCCTTCCGGATCCAACGACTTCCCACACTCTTGCAATAGTGATTTACTTAAATTTTTCTATGTCAAAATATTAAATTGACTTCCATAGCTTTAATATTTAACTGTCGAAAACTGAGAACAAAATCAATGTTCATAAAATGTAACAACCTCACATTGAGATAATTGGTATCACAGAATCTATTTTCAGTAATCTGTTAGCGTTTAATTCGATACATCGTAGAACCCACGGTACATAATATGTAACATCTCCAATACAGGTATTATTAATAACTCACACAGTATTTAATTACTCTCCATATGACTTAAATTGAGGCTTATTTAGGAACTGTTCAATTACTTAAAGAGGTGTACCCTGTTGCGACAGGACTTTAAAAATATGTGATTTATTTTCTTCTGGGGGATATCTTAATTCTAATGACATATCAGTGTAATGCACTGCCTAAATCTAATCAAAGATATATGTTTTTAACGGACTAATCATATAACATGGAACTACCGAAACGTAGCAAATATAGATATTTTGTACATCACAATTTTAGTTACGACTTTTTTTAGGTAATGTTTAAGTAGTGAAATATTATTTACAGAATACAGCCTGTATCGAGTCCATTCAATTTATGTATTTCATTACAAAATAAACAGAACGGGATCTGAATAACTAATTAATTTGCTTTTATGTTTGGGGAAATTAGACTAACAACTTCAACGCGAAACGCTTTCAACTAATTAGAATACTAATGGCGAACCTGTTTTAAAGGTCTATAAAATAAAACCTATTCGTGGTAAACGGTGATTTAATTAGGAGTACTTATATATGTAAGGCTTAGTACTTATATATGGATGGCTTTTATATTCATTATCAATAGAAATAATTATGTGTAAATAAAGTTATATAAATAAATATTAAATTGTCCTTATCGAGCAGTTAACATGGTGATTCCAAGCCAACTAGAGTCGGCTAAACCAGTCTTCAGACAAGACAAAGATAGATCATTGTCTTGTCTGAAGATTTGATTAGGTCCCAAATATTATCCTAAAACTTGATTATAATCATACCTGGATATACCATACTCTTCCAAATGTAATATTTACATCGCATTACATTCTACAAACGTTATCTGATTTTTTATTAATATTAGAAAATATAAAGAAAACAATTAGAAAACAGTGTAATCTTAATGTTTTAAAACTTTTTTGTAACAACGTAAAAAGTATTATTAAGTAAGAAAACAAACAGAGCAGAAGTTGTAAAATCAAACGTTTAACAAAAACAAAGCAGGAATCAAAGAGGCATTAAGTTGCAATGGTCCGTGCCAAGCTGACTATTACGAAAGGGTTCACTAATTTGCCATTCCTTTAACACATTTGCTTTTTTTTAAACAACGTTTTGAATTCAATTAGTAAGAAAAAAACATTTCATTTAACGTGTCCGTCGTTGGAGCGTTCAGAGATTACAAGATTATCTCTTGTAGATGAGATGGTCGATGAGCGAGCTTTAAGTATTTAAAAAATGTTTGTATAAACAACTCTATACTAGATACCGTAGATTAAATTTGCTCGAATTTATTAATGTTAACGTACAATTATAGTAGAAATTTTCAGAGCTTTTTAACCCTTCTTTAGAAATTCACTTTTCAATATCAAACGTGTTCGTGTCATTAAAAGTTGTGAAAATTGCCGACAGTTAAAGTTTAGATATTCGTTTGTGACGTACATTTTTTACATCCAAGGGAATAAAGTTTTACTTTTAAAATGCTAAAGTAAATATTTTTTTAAGTGTAATAATTTTAAGACATTACAGTTGTTATAAAGAGCCAAACATTTTCTGCTGGTTAACATCTGATCAATGCGTAATTATAAGTAAAAAAACTCCAAATTCAAATTAGGAAGCATATGGATATCCTAGATTCCTAAACTATTTTTTTAGTGTGCTTAATATGTCATTAATCCCGTAATACTTTACTATAAATTAATTCTTAGTAAATTAGAAGACTAAGTTGGCTATAAAGCCTGCTGTAGTTTGCATGTAGAAGTGGCATGTTACCGGGACCCGACTGTTGTTCAACTGGGAAATACAGTCTGCAACACACTTTTAACGTCAATTACAAGCAATTTCGTGTTTAGTAACTAGATATAGCGACATAAACGTTATAGTTGGGGTAAGGGAAAACTTAGCATCGTGGGAACGTATCATTTATTTATTTTGTTAAATGTGCAGAAAGTGATCGTGGTGGTGGTGGTGGTCGTTATGTCGGAATATTTGTCTGTTATTTAGTTTTTATTATGTTACCTGCTGAACTATAGAGCAAAAGGTAATAGTGGGAATGTGAATAGTCGCAACTAGTAAATGCATATCTCTATAGCCCACTCGACAACCGTTTCACTTCCTGAATTCTCATGACAGGAAATATGCGAGCAATTGTTTCCTTTTACAATTTTGTCTAAGATATTTACTATCTTGGTTTATTAAAAGAACTATACTACGTTAGGACTCGTATGATATTTTATTCGTTTAATACAATATTATTACTAATCTTTTCATTTTGAATGGACGTTTGTAAAGTATTAAATTCAATTAATGAAAATAATAAAATCTATGTATCTAATAAAACAAATCTATGTTAAACAACTTTTACCTATATGAGGCTGTAATTACACACTTACAACAGACATATTTCTATCATCAATTTAAACACTAATCATACTTCATATTAATTAATAACATAATTGCCGAACGGTATTCGATGAAATTTGGTATGCATGTAGAGGGAAGTCTGGAAGAACACATAGGCTAAACATTTTTTTATACTAAGCGAACAGAGTTGCGAAAGCTAGTACAAAATAAATCCATAAACAAATAAATACATACACAGCCATTGATGTGTATATCATTTCTCATTAAAATTAAATTCGATACTACACCTGAAAGCGAAATTATCTTTTGCTGCAAAGTTATAGTTCATCTAACGTTATTTGAAACTATCTGTCATTAACTATGGGATTAAGTACCTATATTTAGTTATCGACTGAAACTCGACGAGATAATTGGCAGAAATAGACCCAAACCAATTATCCATATACGAGGCTGTTTCATTTTACGAGATTTGAAATTGATTATATTCGCTAAGCCTCACGAAGATTAAACTTTAAGCGATTGAATTTCCCATAGATTATTAAAATAATCACGTGTATTAACAGATTCTGAATTGCATAAATGTAAAGGAAAATGTTCAATAGTATTTTTATAACTTAGGCGTATGAAAGTGTTCCATTTATTTTCGGATAAATTTATGTAGCGTTTTATAATTTTAACGTATCATTTTAATATGAACGCATAATTTATTCGTATTCGATGTATGCAGCAATGGCACTCCAGTATACTGAGAGCTCTTCAAGTTTCGAGTGGCACATGTATATTAGCTGTAGAGCCTGACCAATAGCCTATTCAAGCGAAATTTTATATATTTATTGAATGATATGAAATTCTTTCAGAGATAAGTTAACCGTGCATTTGCTGAGAAAATACCATTACAGTTTTTTTTCAGTTCCGTGCTGAAAGTCACCTTAACACCCGGTTTACATTATACCAGTTTAGCGAAGAAAATCAGTGCTGGATTCCAAATAGAAGAACCCAAGACAGAGAACTCTCAAAACCCGGTCCAGTTTAGATATGACTATCTAATTGTAATCCAGCACTGATTTCCTTCGTGGGACTGGTATAATGTAAACCGGACATTATATCAAATTTATTGGTCTTTGGTAAGGATAAAGTACTTAATAAGATTGAAAGGTAAAATAAAATCAGACATAAATACCAATATTAACACAAATATTTCATTGTGTGATAGTGAGTTACAGGACATTTAACTTTTTGTAAGATATTCTAAACTAAATTTTTATACATAAAGCAATTGTTATGGCAAAAAAAATCCTCGAAACCATAGAGGGCATATATTCATCGTATCTTAATACAAATAAGTTTTTAATTGAGTCTAAATATATAAGCAGTGTCTACACTATGTATTATCTAAACACGTTCTTTGCAAAATATAATTTCGCAAGCCTTGAGAATATTATCGCTTTTTGATCGCCGTATTGCAAAAGTTCTCTTTGTAGATAATTGGCTTGCGAGTTCCTTGTATCATGGATTTTCCACTTTATTTAAATTGTTATAGAGCATCGTTGCAGTATGAGCTAAATTGTTAATGCTATAAGCGTAATTACATAACTTTATAATATCTTAAATAAAAGAAATATAAGTAACGTTAAATTAAAAAAAAGTCTAACGTTGTCTATGCAAACTCAGCACAAGATTTTGTAGAATATCGTGGCTTATAATAAAGTTGTAAGTATTCTCAGACTTATGTAGACTTATATGCTTAACGCTATCGTATTATTGTAAATATTACGCCGTAATGTTTACTTGTGCCATTCATTGGTACGAGAGCGCTATTTGATTTGGCTCGTGCTCGTTTTCAATCCGACAACGCTCGCAGCCCGGCTCCGTCCACTCCACTTCCTATGAATAGAAGATAAACCGACACAGATATTCTTGCAGCATTGTGAAAACACATACAGTTGTGACGCTCTACAATGTCTTGTATAGACGGAGCACTGAATGTAATGTTCGTTTCATTTTTAAGTCTATTTTTTCTGATAGTTGGTGAATTACTAAAATAGTTGACACTAACTTGTATCAAAGGGGTAATTTATTACTCTGTAATACCTATTAAATCAGATTCTTTTCTCTTGCCACTATTTGAATACAAATTTGAGAGTGTAATTTTAATCACAAGTTTTTTAATAAATACAAAGAAATTTAAAGTTATTGTATAGATGTTATTGAAAAAGCGATATAATGAAGCAGGAAAAAGAAATGAAATATTTATTCAGTGGTGTGTGGCAGGAACGGCGTTCATTTTACTTCTGCGGAGTCAGTCGCCTGAAATAATATCACTGAAATCGTACAAATACCAGGAAGATTTTTAAACATTTGATGTTATATTATCTGGAAATTACAAATATAACTTAAGCTATAAAACTTGTTTGTGTAAGTATTTTTTATTGAAATTACAGCGAAAATAATATTAGTTATGATAAAGCTTTTGAAAGAGGGAGACAAAAGAAAACATTGTCGAAACGAATTTTACATTTCAATTTTCTCTACCGTGATAGCATTAGGGTTTAAATAGGTCAAGTTTCCTAGAAAAACGTTTTAATCCAGGTGTTCGAGACTCTACTTGACTAACAGCGCTGATTGCGTGCTGTGAAATATAAATATCTTTTCCATAAATTGAAAAAGCTTATTGAAATATTTGTATTAGCGTTATATGCATCTTACAATATTATTATTCTTGTATCAGTGATTGATTGCGTACTTTGTTAGCTTATAATGTCTGAAATATTAAACTAATTTTAAATGTTGTTTTGATTCTATAATTAATATTATCTGGGGATATACGTATAAATGTGAGCCATAAAATTAAAAGAAATAAGGACAATTGTAAAGTAGTCCAGCTTGGAAAGTTTGAACATGCGAACTGGGCCCGAGGGGAATGTAAGTAATGCAATTTAAACTAACTTTGAATACACTTTTAAACATTGAGCTAGATTTTAACTTGATCTTTATAAGTGTTATAACGTTTGAATAAACATTTACTGTCATTCTCAGTGATTACTAAGGCAGATCCTTAGTGAACACTGCTCATACTAAAACTTAGTAACCAAAGTTTCCGAGAGAGGAAGTTAACGTAATTTAAAACCAACCGGATCTTTTCCCATTATTATATTTGATAAGTAATATAAAATATTACCGGAAGGGTACAAAATATTGTACTGTTTTATTATTGAACATCAATAGCTTTTATGTCATGAAAATTAAAATATGTATGTGCTCAATACTGTGAAACGCCCGCTGCACTCTACCCAAGTGTCTCTATGAATTATGTATAACTGTCGAAATGACCGCCAGTTTTGATAGTTTAAAAAGGTATCTATTTTGTTTAACGTTTTTTTCTCATAACATTGCATGTAGGTCAATACAAAATCTGTACAGAAAAGACCATCGATTCCTCATTTCTGTGTGGTACAAAATGGATCAAAGTTATTCAATAAATAGAGATTGTACGTGGCATTTGTTTCAGAATGTCGGAATTAAGAGCACTCTTCTTCTATCCTACGTGCCAACTCAAGCGTCTGTACTATCTTACTAATCTGACTAATATTATAAATGTGAAAGTTTGGATGGATGTTTGTTAGAGTTTGTAGTCTAAAAGACTGAACAGATCTCGATGAAATTCATCATAGGTATACAGGATAGTATAGAAGAACACATAGGCTACTTTCTTTTGTTTTTATTAATACCACGTGGAATGAGTCGCGGGCGGAAGCTAGTAACCCATAGAATTAGGATTCTACCTATTTATATTGCATATATGTTTTAATAAATAATTTACATGAATAAATGTAAAGATTCAATTTCTTTGATAATTGCCGTGGTAAAGTTTTTATGAAAAATGTATAAGTTCGTACCGTACGTATTGGAAACATGGACTTTTAATTGGCGGTCTATTAGGAAACTTTTAATGATACTTTACTCGAAATTGCTTCCGTACGGTTGGTGTTTAGAAGCCTGTATAACTGTTTTAATATCGAATAAATAATGCTACATCAATATATTTCAAATGAATGAATTTTATGACTGCAAATACAAAGCGATTTGATTCTAGAGAATTTCGAAAGTTATTGAAAATAAAATAATTAAACACTGAACTGCCTATACCTTGTCCTAATACCTTTCTTAATATTCCTTATAAAACACAGAATAATAAGCAAGGCATTATATTTATGTTGTATATTGTTATTTCTGTTTCTGATTAGTTCGACATAAAACTTAAAAGATTGGTAGCAAGATTTTAGCTAAATGAAATTACATTTTAAAATTTATGCTTATATACCTTATGCTTATAATTGTTGTTTATCTACACCGATGGGAATAAAACACGTTACGGCTTTTCTCAAAGAGATTACAAAGTAAATTGGCTTGTTCTTTCAAGTCCGCTGAGATCGAGGAATTGATGAAATGTTTTCTCAGCCATGAACGTGATTGAATTTTGTTTATCAATCAAATCTCAGAGCATGATAACATTTGTCGTATTTATTTACTTTAAATACAAACAATATTGGTATCTTCAGCTAGCAGTTTTTTTATTACTAACTATCGTTGATTACAAAATAGTTTCTGACGAAAGATAAAAACCTGAGAGGTTATTTTTAATTACTTTATATTTCAATCAATAACAAAGTAATGAAAATATGTTACTGTAATTACATCGATTGCCAAACTTGTACACGCGTAGGTGTACCTAACTAATTATTTCAGGTAACTAGTCCATTTAGTGAATGTCACATGCCACCCGCATGCGACATCGTTGGCTGAACCTGTCAAATACGTCGGGCACAAGTAGCATGCGGTTACCTTTACATTACTACCATGGCTTTATCTATTACACCAAATAATAATTTGCCTTTGTCATATTTAGCAGAATATCAAAGCAATTAATAAATTATTGCAAGTGTGGTATTTTACGTTTAAACAAATTAAACTGTCATATCTGTTTAACTTGTTAATAATAGCGCGGCCGCCTAAAATACAAAACTTTAATATTCAGCAAAAAACTTTTCAATATTTACAATAAATAACTGAAAACTATATCGTTCATCATCATCATCATCTCGCCTCTTACCATATACGCTTACTTTCCTTTCTTCTATTATATCTTTTTACTAAAATCTTGGTGGCCAGTATGCAACCTCTGTGATTGTATTCATACTTCTTGTCAGTCAAAGAGGTTGTATTTTGCACTGTACAATGATTTTAACTAACTAATTAACTATATAAGCGTTGAAGTTAGTAACACTCGACTCATAACTAAAATAACACTATATCTACAATAATTTCTAATAAAAAAATTAATGCTCCTATGTGAACGGTACACAGTTCCGAAATTGTTACATTACAATAGTCCGTGTATACTGTGCTAACTACATAGTTCGTGAATCGGCCGCAAGACGACTGATTGATTGGCATTTGTGCTGCCTGCCCGGGGCAACGTGTTTAAACTGTAATAACCATTGTAATCTATGTAACGTACCACATTCATTGTTATACCATGTTATTAAATAATGTGAACAATCTTATAATGTATATTTTACCAGTCTAATGGCTACAGTATTCATTTAAAAGCCCATAACAATTGTCTGACTGTAAATCTTAATATTTTTCCACGCAACCCTGTAAATTACGCTCCTGTGAAAAAGGTACAAATTCCCTTAAATTATGTACGACATAATCTTCCTGGGGATCTCGGTTTTTTTTGCTACTTAAGTAATTGAAGACTATGATATTTTGTTACTCCGTTTAACTTTAATAATGAACAGAACAGACAAATATGCGATGTCTATCAAATAAAAATTGGTAAAACCTCTACAATAACGTTTTTATATAATGTATAAAGATTTAAATTGCCTTAGAAAATCTACTCCAGATAGTTGTAAAGTGAAACAGCTTCGTGTGCGGATAATTGGCTTGCCTTTGTCTTGTATATAGAACATTTCACCTTTGCATTTATTATTTACGTAGTCTTACGATTTTTGTAAAACATGAATTTAAGAAAAATCTTTATGCGCTTACTCATTGACAAGTACTTTTAGACAAGATTTACTATAATATCAAAAATTATTTTAAGTATAAAATAAGCAATCAATGTAATCATTTCAATACAACGAACTGCCAAATAGCACTTAAGGTATGCAAAAAACCATTTCCAAACCAAATTAATGTAACTTCCCTGGGCACTCGCAGACCTTAATGGATCCCTTAGAATAAGAAATGTACACTAAGGCAATAATTACTAATATTGATTTAAAAAAAATGTACATTTTAATTTAATTTTAATTACATTTCTACGTAACTTCAGGAATACATTTGTAACCAGTAGACCGCTGTATTGTAAATCATTGCTACAATATTTTCAAAGCTCGACTTTGTAAAGTATCGCGAAAAGTTTAACCATAACGGTCCATAGAGATAACATTTGAATAGTTTTGCGGTACTGTATTTATGAGTTGAGCGTCGCCGTTCTAATACAACTTATATTAAAATATATTACAATGATAATTATTCATTCGCAGTTTTAAATACCAAATAAACCTTGTTTAAAACACTTGTATCATTATTCTGCAACACATTTACAAAAATAATAAAGATCCCATAAATATCGTAAGACAAGTAATCTATCGGCATAAACGTTTCTTAATACGTCGATGTTTAAGCAGCATGAAAGAGATTTAAGATTTGTCGGAGGAAATTGTTCCATTTGGAATTTAAAAGGCCGTCATTATCACCGGGATATAATTCAGACGGAAGTCTCCGCGAGGCCCTATAAATTTTGGTCTCTTGCGAATTGAGTGTGCCAAGCTTTAAATAAATATTGTTCCGTTCTTATATTTATCGTATTTATCTATTTTACTCTGTTGCATTATTTGCAAGCTAATTAAGGTCAAATCAATGAACTGGACGCAATCGAAAATTAAATATGTAATGATGATACAATTTAAAATGGATATATAGTAGATTTATATATTTTAAATTATTATGATTTGCTATTATTTCAATTTTTATTCATCATCTCCTCTACTTTATCCTACTCCCGTAGGGTCGGCGAATCGGGTTTTCGTCTTCCAAATAACTCTATCATCCGTCACTTTAGTCATCACTCTCTTCTTGATTGTGTCATTGATTTATTGACAATGAAAAATACGTCATCACAAATTACACTAAATTAAATCGCAAGAAATTACGATTTAAAATTACAATAAGGGATATATGTCAAAATCAAAACATTTGTACATACGTATACGTCTGAACCGTAGCAAAGTGCTGCATATCAGAGTGCCAACAGAATTGTGAATGAGCTGCGGGACTTTGAGAGGCAATGAGAAAACTTTAACCGGAACTGGTGGCCCACTGAGGTAACAATTCAATCGCGCACACCTATACCCGATTGGAGCATTTTATAGATTTATACGATAAAGCAATTCCAAAGAAAATAAAATGCTGCTACAAAAATACTACGATAAAAGTTATTTGTAATAAAAATAAATAAAAAAGGAAAACATATAAAAGTTTTTCGTCTTAAATCTTCTTTTAATGTCATTTTAGAATAGAACAATTAATGAAATCACAGATTATTTTGAATTCAATTTTGTAAGTTTCTATCCCTTGTGTAGGTTAAGGGTTTAGTACTCTTAATTATTGTGATAAAAAGAGTAATAGATATTATTTTACTTATGTAGATAATATATTTAAATGTTCTAGGTGAACTGAAAAAGGACTGAAGTGTTTTACAGCATTTTACATTATTAAAATGTTTTGTTTCTTAGTGAGTAAAGAAATAAATTGCAAGTATATGTCATTTTGAGATTCAATTTAATACGTAAAAGAATTTGAAAGGATGAAACCTCTCCACGATATTACTCCTTCAGCGTGTCGATGTTGCTCCTTCATATGTAATTTCAGAAAGTGGTGAATTTTCAGAGAGGGATAAATATAGTTTAGAAAAACAAGAATTTTGAAATTGTTCTACACTGAGTACATTCATCATGATATTTATTTGCGAAATATATATTTTTAATTTATAACACACTTCAGTTATTCTGTTCATTAGTGTAACCATCAGATAATTGACAACTGTATTGAAAATAACTGGTTAGCTGCGCCAACGCAGTAATAGTAAGTATATAGAAAATAAGTCTTTTAGTCTACTAGCTGTTACTCGCGACTTCGTCCACATGGAATTAAAAAAAAGTTACTAAGTGATAACATAGAATTTTAATGGTGCAAGAATTTTTGAAATCTATCCAGTAGTTTTTAAGTTATTTCAATACAAACAAAAATACGAATATTTTCTCTTTATATTATTCGTATAGTGATTTCTTCGAAGGTTTATACGTGGTACTAAGTATCTGTAAAGTGTATGTATAAATATGAAAAGTTAGTAATGTGCTTAACGCTGAAAGTACAAGTAGTAGTATTAGCATGTTTAACAAGGCTCGCTTGGCCGCTGCGAGCTGAACGCGTGAACTATGCGCTGTATAACTTGTTAACTTTCTAATTTACTACAATCTATTGCATGCTAAGTTTATAAGCGTCCAAACTTGCTCTACAAGATTCCTATTTTGTATTTTAAAAAATGCATTATGAACGCAATTGTTCACTGCAAAATACAAACTCTTTGGCTGATAATAAGGGTGCATACAGCCAAAGAGGTTGCACACTGGCCACTAATACTTTTACGTGGTTTGTTATTAAAAAGATATGATAAAAAAAACAGAAGAAGACAAACGAGGCGCACAAGAAAAGATGGGTTCGGTATAGTTTCGTTAAATGATTGTGGAAATATGTAAGTTTCAAAAAAGTAGTTTTTGTTCAAGAAAAGTTTCTTTTTTGTATTTTTGGCTGCCGCGCTGTTGGTAACAGGTAACACAATTGTTTTTCTTACTGTCTGTTATGTTTACTTCATTTCTATATCACAGTCCTCTAGTGTTTATTATCTTGTTGTGTTGTATTTTACTTAAAAAGACTACCAACACATTTTGTTGAAATTTGCGGGGTAAACACTAACATTCCTAAAAAAATTAATTGCGTAATCAATGTATATTAATGTTCTACTTTATAATTTAAATTTCACATTCAATTAATGAAAATAAATAATCAAAATCGATCGTTTTATGTTGGTAACTGGACCTGTTAAATTTATAAGAGGAAACAAAGTGTTAATCCAATTTATTTTGGTGTTGTTTCATTTCAAACAAAGGTTTGGAATTCATTGAAGTGAGATCCAATATTCGGTCAAGCGAGAGAGATAATACCCTCGTTCGACCTTCCTTATGAAATTCTCTGACAACCTTTTCTGTTGCCGTAACTGTATTACATTTTGTGACCATCCCATTGCGTTACAATTAACAGTTAGATAATAGTTATTGTGGTAAACAAACGTAATATTTGCCTTTATAACATGATAATGGATTTAGTTTTAGTACAAAGTTTTATTCAGTTCTGTTCACAAAAATACCTCCAAAATTGAATTTCATTTTGTTTTAAAAATGTTTACTCTTGTTTTTTTATTATACGATTATGTACGATTGTAGGAAATGCTTTTATCGCAACAAAGCTCAGAGCGGAGTGCTAGGGCAAACATAACAATAACCGTTACGACCGCACCTAAAATTGAATTTAACGAATCCCAAATGTAGAAACTAATCGAAGAAGGAAACATCGGATGAAAAAATTAAAAAGCTTTTATAATTCGATAAAAAAAAAATATATTATTTAAATTGCTATTTAAAGGTATTTATATGTGTGGTAACGATAAAAGAACGCTGAATTTGTTTAAATTTTATATGACCATAATATCTGCTTATTGAAAAAATTAAAAACATTGTTAATATTGCTCGTAATAAATGGTCGATTTTTTCTTTACTATTGCATCATTCTTAGTTATATCTATACTAATATAATAAAGCGTAAACAGATATTACTTACGTGCACAGCTCATCATCATCGTCATCATCATCATCATCATCTTCCTCCTTATTCTACTCGTAGGGTCGGCGTACCAGATGTTAGTCCTCCACATAACTCTATCATACGTCATCTCAGTAATCACTCCCTTTTTGATCGTGTCACCTATCACGCAATACACCCATCTATGTCTAGGTCTACCTCTACTGAAGTACCCTTCCACACTTATAACTAACGTTCTCCCTGTAACACGATTCATCCCTCCTACGTGCACAGGTCAAGTTTAGTAATTGGAAAGTATTTTTTTCATAAATGTTGCGAAATTTTTGGAGGCGAAACCTCACGGGAACAGCTAGTCTGTACTTTTATTATAAAGAGGAAAGGTTGTTTTTTTTTTTGGATTTTTGTATGTATTGAAAAAACTCAAAAGCTATTGGACCGGTTTAAATTTTTTTTTCACCATTTAAAAGGTAATTTACCTGTAAGTAACATAGGTTATATTTTTTACTATTTCATAGTTCTATGCGGATGCAATCACGAGCAATAGCTAGTTATACTATAAAATCGAATGTATCTTGTAAATAATAAACAAACGCCTAGAAGATATTGACGGTAATAGCTTTAGGCTAACTAATGGAAGCAAACCGCATGGTTCGTGTGTTAGTTTACACCTAAATTACAATAGGTATACACATGTAGTTCCATTACGGCTTTATGTCGCAAACAATAAGCTTGAGATATAATTTTCATATTCAACTTTTGCGTAGAGGTCTACACTGAACTCACATTCGACTCTACGCGATTACGCAAGGCGTTAGTGACCAATTGCAGTGATTCATAATAGCGCTATTAGTATAAGCTTGTTCACAGTTTTTAGCTGAAAGTACTTTTGGTGCGAACTTAGCTATACCAATATGATATCAATCCTGTATCGTATGAATTATACTTAATAATGATATCAACTTTATCGATCTTTGATTTAAATTAACACTGCTAATGACAGGTTTCCCAGCTACATTTAACCATCCGTTAGTGTTATTGGTTCGATAAATTCATGAAATGCGTTTCCGAACTACATAACTAGTTTTACTTTGTTGAAACTTAGGCCAACCTAACACTAATAAATTATTAGGTAATGACAAAATAACTGGAAACTTTAGCAACCCAACAGAAGTAGTTTATTTGTTACTTATGACTACGACCATGGTTTAAAAATATAAAAAAAAAACAAAAGCTCTTATTATTGTTAATTTCTTAGAAGTAGATTGTTAGCTACAGAAATATCCGTTAGTTATATGGGCGTCACAGCCATGTTATGCTTTAATAAAATATAGTCTTCTTTACCTCTTATGTTTTCTTCCAATTGGCACAGAATAACCTTAACCAATAACACCGTTTTTCCATGTATCAACGCAAGTGGCAACACTACCAATATGGCCGTCGTGTCTTCCAGTGCAACACCCTTATTTTGACATCTAACTATTGTCCGATTATTAACATAACAAGTAGAATTCCGACATTTTAAAACCATAACATAAATATTTAAACAATGTGTTGGATCACAATGACAAAGTGTATATTGTTATTTTAAATAAAAATAAATGGTATTGATTTATAGCACAGACTAAACAACTTTCAAGAATACATAAAAATAGTTAAAAAGCTAACAGTTAGTTACTATTAATTAAGAGCTAAGACCAATTACTACTGAGAAAAGAATAACTCTCGGTGCTATATTTGAGTTTTTGTTTGTGACTTTACTACTTCAATATCATTGATTTTATCAAATAACTTTTATACAAATGTTACATACGACAAACCCAGATAATACTGTCGTCAGACTAAAAAAGTGCAGTTTTAAAATATTACATAGTGATACATAATAGCAAAAAATTCAAGAGAATTCTATCAGAAAGGTAGAAAATGTCAGAAAATCTCCTTCGGGACTGAGATGTGAAGGTAATCTTCTTTACAATTATTAAAGTTTTTCATCAATCAAAGTATCTTTTGGGAATATCTTGTAAACATTTCACAAAGTAAATGAGTAACGAACAAGTTGCTACAGCTGATTGACTGCGTTGAAGTAAAATAAAACAGCAATCTTCTACGGTCGATTGAGCAAATTTTTCATCAAATTTTCTACTGAAGAAAACTAGCAATATTTTCTCTTTGCGAAAAAAGGTTGTTACGTTTTAAAATTAATTTTAAATACGTAGTTAATGTAATAAATACGTTGTAATAATCGTAGAACAATGACTTCAAATGTTTTAAAATTGATGTAAAATCAAATTAAATCAATAAAACTCATAATTTAAATGCACCTTAAACCCTTTTAAATATAAGGTACATTGGACACTTAGAAAAGAATTGTCCTAAAAATATTTTTACAATTGTTAACTGTGGTTATAATGTGAAAAAAGTGATATAACTCAAGCTACACGTATACTTTGTTCAATGAAAGCGGTATCGGTGTCGTCGTGATTATCATGAGGTGTTCCCGTGGGAGTTGTCATGAACGTCGCGCCCCATATACAGGTCCTTACCCTCTTCTCAAACAACAAAGTCACACCATCGGCTTTTTAAAAGAAATGCGGTTGCGAAAAATAGTACAAGGGAAAACAGCATAGTTTCCCATCATATTTTAAATGAAATAATTTTCATGTAAGTTATAATTGTTTGTCACATTTCTGAATCTAATGCCCGGTTTACACTTAACCACTAGAGTCTGACAATTGCGACGACCAGTAATAAATTGTATAGACTCACTGGTGTCAGTATGCCAGTTGATTGACAGTCCAGTTATACAGTTACTGTCCAACTGTACTGGAAAAGTGTGAACCGCATAATGTCAAATATAATCTATTCGTCGACAAAGTATCATTGAAATGGAGTCCGAAAGAAATGTTTTTTGGATATTCGCTCGTAATCGGCAAGACATTGACCCAAATTCGGTCACGCTCGAGAGATAACATTGTTAGATCGTGAGTTACAATCCTACTTTATCTTTTCAATACATCCCGCGCACATTATCCGGCCTCGTGCGTAACCAACATCTGTCGGCTGATGCCGACCATCTTTTACTCGACGATATATGAATGTGTAGAAAATATACAATTTTGATTTATGTACTTCTGTACCGTTAATCTATAAATTACCTAAAAATAATCTTAGTATGTAGAATTTTTTGTTATGGTACATTTCCAAATACTTATATAAATTAACTCGTGTTAAAATAATCGATGAAGCAAGCATACTTATGTTATAAATGTTATGAACCCGGCCGCGTTAGAGACACCCTAAAAGAAACTAATTCTACAATGTTGCTATGCTTCATATTAAAGCTACTTGTCTTATATTTTTCTTGAGGATTTTAACAAGAATGTTATTTATAATGAAATACACAGGAGCTAGGTCATAACTATCGTGGAATTTAGTATTAGATGAATTTTACGAAGTTTTAAGAACAAGTTCGTGAAGATATTTTTCTGTAAGCAAAATTTTTACCTTTTACACTTTTATAAAAATAAAAGTTTTTTTAAATAGTATGTTTTGTAAGATATTTTCCTGAGTCAAATTTTTACATTTAAAAAAAATCTCAAACTTCGAGAGAAATGTAATTCTTACTAATATTGAAATGCGAACGTTTAGATGGATGGATGGATGTTTGTTGGAGTTTGTAGCCTAAACGGCTGAAGGGATGTTGATGAAATTAGGCATAGACGTAAATTATAGTCTGGACGACCACGTAGGCTACTCGGACGGACTCGCGGGCGAAAGCTTATTAGCTTATTTATATATTTACAAGTAAATGTTCATCATTAATTTACGTATAACTTATTGCTGTAAAATACTTCGACATTAATAAACCATGTTTTCATTATTAACCTTTGCAAATATAATTAAAGGAATGATCGAAATGTTATCTTCCGAAACTAAGAAATTAGGTTTTTATCTTAATATTGCGCGGACGAAGTCGCGGGCAACAGCTAGTGTGAAATATTATTTCATCTGTAGCTGCTATGCGTATACAAATTTATATAAAACACAACAAATGTATGATTAAAGGCAATGTTAAAAGTTTAACAGTAATAGACGGCTGTCGTGGAAACTATTTCAATTGTTTCTGGTTAAAATTTACGAGCGAGGAGATATCGTAGTATTATTTTGTACGGAAGATACATTTCGTTAAATGTTGATATTAAAAGCGTAATTTTGTTAAGGATATAGATGGATTTATTTCTCTTAGTATAGAGATAATGTTAAATTACTGAAGGCAATTTTGATAAGATTTTCACAATTTTTTTCTTTAATTTAGAGACTCAAAAATATTTTCTGTTTAATTAGTAGAGGAGAATATATTTAGTATGAAAGGACTATTACAAACCTGTCTTCGCATTAGTTATATCTACGTGCGTCATTAAAGAGCCCTTGCTAACTAACGAGTAATTGATGAAATCGTAGGGGGAAAGGTTCTTAGCAATCTCTTAGAAGAAATACGAGCGTTTAATTATCTAGAGAATTTATTGCTTGAATATTAGGGTTTAACGAATAATGTGTGTTAGAATTGTTCTTGACGATTTAAACGTTTTTATTATTTTAGTTACATGTAGTTAATAACTTAACCGTGAGGTAACTCGGCTAAAACACCTGTTTTGAAATGTAGCTTTAAAGCTGTTTTTCATGCGTTTTGGTAGTAAAAGTCAGTAATAAATTAATAAAATAGTAGAAACAAACACAGAAATGTTATTGAAAGGTCGCGGCCGACATATAAGATATTTATAACAATATCAAAATCTTATATTTCCTTCCACTGAATGTATTGTTTATGGTGACAATGATCTATGGTTGTATTCATTAATACGATCATTAATATGCTCCTATGTACGTTTAGAATAGACGTATTAGACATTATAATATATTGGAAGGTAGATTGGTTAGATTGATTGTTGGTATTTGAGCTATGCCTACACTAGGACAGTCGTTTAATTACGAATAGATGTGACGTACCAGTTTCTACAAATAAACTCGTAAAATGTTATTGCACAAGAATGTGACAGTATGTTAATGTTCTTATGATTTTCTTATAAAATAAATATAAATCTATACAAGACACATGACTCGGGATTTCTACTAGTAATTATTAATTAAAAATAAAGTATGCTCGTACAGTATTTTTTAATGTATTTTATTCCATACTTATAGAAATATGTATTAAGTACTCGTACATTATATTTAAAGATCTGAATTTTATTTGTGCTGAAAATCCAAGAAGTAAATGTAGTTTATGCGAGAACATATTTTTCCTTTGCTTCTAAAGCTTTTGAAAAATAATTCATATCTAACTATTGTGTTACAACGCGAGCGATGCAATATATATTTTTAGTAGTTTCTTGTACAAGAATTTCAAGAAAACTTTCTATCTCTTTTGAATCTAATTTTTATACATAGAAAACTCGCGCTTCTTTGAATTTAATTAAAAACTGCTACTGTGATAAAGCCAAGTGATTTTCAGGCAATATTTTCTAGTAACTATTCCTTTTTATTACATAAATGATTTTTGTTATAAAATGATTAATTATTCTTTATCAGCTTAGTAATAAGGCTATATTTAGATTGATACCTGGATAATATAATTCCAAATATTACGAGCCGAATCCATTTGCATAAATTTATAATATAAATTAACAGCGTTTCAGTGTATCTCACGATTTAATTTATTTTAAAGGGTATAACCGTAACGCGAATTATTAATCTATGGCACTAATGTTATTTTAGTTAGGAAACAATTGGGTTAAGAGGGGATTACTCGGTGACATAACGGGGCGAAAGGTATTACGTCGTATGTCACTATCGATTCCGATACTTCTAATCGATATCGTTTAAAAACAAACATGATATTAAGATACTACGTCGGTAACATTTCCAATTTAACGATAAAATACATCTAATTCTGTTAAAAAATATTATAATTTCTGTTACAAATCTTTAGGTCGTTTTAGCATTTTTGTAGAAGTACATCAAGTATATGTTGAAGAATTCGTATGGAGCTTAATAAAACATGTACGACAATAAAAATATAGATTACGTGCATAACTTTAATAACAACAGGATTAAATAAAAAGCTAAAAAATACAGCCAATTAAATGTTACATTTGTTAATCTAATACGTTTGTAGGTCCGAAAATTTTATAACAATTGTAGATTTTAATTTTATAAGAATTAAATAAACTTAACAAAGATCCAGTGAAATGAGGCTTAGTAAATAATTTGGCACCGGCGACAGTCCAACGACTGTCGTGTTGAGCGGTAGTGCACTCGGCGCTACGCTACGGCTTTCTCTTACCTCGCTTATGCACTTTTTGAGTACGTACTGTTTGTTTTTAAACGACTTGAATTTGATTTTAAACTATAAAAATATTATCACAGCAATGTAAAGTTTTATTTCATCATATTACTATCACATTGTTATCTTTAGTCTTGTGACAAATGTATGACTACCTCAATAAACATAAAACATATTTACCTCTTAAATATCGAGTAGGAGAAAACTATTCTTGACCGACTTCCCAAAAGAAGGAGGTACTCAATTGATCTGTTTTTTTTAAAATTTCAAAGTTTTAAAATTTGATAGTAACTGTAATTATAATTAACGATAATTGAAAATGACATGTTGATATTTTTATTCATAAGCCTTATTTTGGTCATGTTAAAATGTAACAAAAGAATATGCAATTTCAAGGAAATAAATTTCACAAATAATTTCAACTAAAGTGTGTTAAGCTCGCATGAATTAAGGTTCCGTACCGGGAAATTGTAATACTCAAAACATTTTATATTCACCGTGATAAGTTTGATATTATATAATTAAGCTATGTGCTGTATAAACAAAAAAGAAAATAACGTTGTTAATATTTACTAACAATAGAACAAATAAAATCAAATAGTAACAGATAAGAAAACTAATAGGCAGTCTCCAATGTAGTAGAAATGAAACTAAAATTATGTCGTTACTTATAGAATTATACTAAACCCAAATACTATAGTTATCTCTTTGGCAGCATTATTTATTAGGATTCTTGTTCAGTAACCTACAGAACCCTAAAAAGACGACGACTTTACCATAAATCCAACGTTATTATAATTTATGTAACGCAATCAGCTTTTGTCTGTGTTGTTGACCCCAAAAATTAATTCCATGCATATGAAATTTTGTTACTGTCTATTAAAAATTCATTCATAAATCTAGTCACGCCACCTTTCCCTTTGTGAACGCAAAAGTTACGTAACTGCTAGGCTTATGCCAAATTTTAAAAGTATCGAAAATTACTTCTAATTATGTAAAGACTTTATTTCAGAACAATTACTGTGAGCAAGAACTTAAGCAATTATTAAAAACTTCTACAAAGTAAACTACATTTAGATATTCATCTTTTGCCTAACCTTTAAAAAGTAACTTTGATAGTCTATACATTCATATAACTCAATTCAGTAAATAACTTACATTTGGTATTTTAGAGAATCGTTATGAAATTACGTAGTCGTAGTTTATGAAAATGCACAAACATTCGTTCTGCTACACTGTAATGAGTTACTCGCATTAGGGCTTCAGGGAAACGGCAGCCAGGTTCAGCGGATCGTCCATACGAATTATCTAGGTCACGCACTCATCGCAAATGTCATCGTTGACCTTCAAACGTTTTTTATTTCTGTTTTTTTATATACACACAGAGAAATATTAAATTTAGTTACATTTAATATTATGTCAAATTATACAATAACTAGTTACTGAAATTCGACCCAACGTAACGCATTAAACAGTACGTAAGAATTAGAACAAAAACATCATAGATCACATTAGTGTTTCTGAGGAGAAGGTAGATATCGCTAAGCATTTGACGCAGTCTGGTAGTTTTCTTGTCTCTACCACTTTTATATATTTAGGTGGACGAGGATGTACCTCGTCGGTCGTAAGGGTTATCAAATGATAAACATCCCTTCTTTTTACCGATACCTTCGTACTTCCTTGGTTATTTAGACATCAGTGATCTAGTAAACTACACGATCACTTATCAAGTAAACTGTAAGGTCGATTACGGTGTAGGCAATCTGTGCTAGAATAAATGGAGAGATTACGACGCCAACTGTTAAATAAATAACATTACAACGTATTTGTGTCTTCATAAATCTTTAGTAAGAGCTTATAACCTTTGCCGCGTGATATAAATGTATGTATTTGAGCTAGAATGTTTCATCTTATACTGTATTTTAGAGATTTTTAATAAAATTGTTCGTTAATAAGTTAGTAAAAACACAATGGAGGTAAAAGAATGTTTTAAAATTAAAGTGACTAATTAATTGCTATTTTTCAACCCTATAACGTTGCTTTCAAATGAGATTAATTTATCATTAAGGCGCTTTGAAAAACCTTTCACAATTTTCAAACAAAATACTTGAACAGCTTCGGTATTTGAAAGTAACAGAGCTAAAGACATTTCCTAAGAACCCTCTTTGAAATTCGAATTTGAGCGGCACATTATTCTGGAAATGAGTGGCTATAAAGACTTCAAACGCCTGCTAATCGCGGCTTCCGACCTTTCAGACAATGAAGACCGCAAGTACTGGACAAAACGTTTACTTACAATATTGAATTATTTTATAAGAGAGAACGACGTTCGTAATTGACATTAAATTTAAGAAGAATTATTAGTCAATTTTCTATAAATTGTTACCTGCTATTATAGTTGAGACAAATTGTTTGATGCTGAAATGTTTTTATATTTGTATTTTATCTTTACTGTTAATTGTGTACAAACTTTACCACCCGTTTGTAGAAAGAAACAAGTTCGTATAAATATAGGGATGGCAAAAAAAATGTGACGCGTAAGCTTTCAATGGATGTGTCACTTAATGAAAGAGATACTATGACTACTTATTCAGCTAGCAGTTGACTAACTAGTCTGTTCTGAATTCATTAATATGAATGAAGCAAAAAATGTGTCAGGATCCCGTGAAAGATATGTTCTATACAACCTACTTATCTACCGTACTGTGTATGTTTGTTTGCGATTTTCTTAATTTTCAAATAAAGCAAAAGAGAGCATTAAAATGGTTGATTTCCAGCGATGCTCCCAAGGTAATGTTTTATTGTGCGAACTGCTATAAAATTGTCGTAAAAATTTATAAAGCTACTCAATAAAACGCACATTTAGAATTTTGCGAGATGGAATATTGCTCTCAGTTACAATGAAAATAAAATATCTATGCTCTCAAGTAATATTTATGTCGGACTGTCGTCCGTATATCATCTACGTTTACGTTACATTATGTAATAGTTCCAAGGTGTTGTTTGTTGGAGAAAGTATCACTTATAGAAATAAAAAAAAAACATTAAAACAAAATATTTCAGAAGGTTGCCCTCAATTGCATATAATTAAATGAATATTGCAAATAAATGAAAAAAAAAATGTGATATGTGAAAATTTCAACAGTGATATTGGAAAAAGCGGGTTTAATTTACAAAAGCAGAGTGTGATAGCAATTTAGTAAATCCGCCATAAAACAACATGGGGTGGGAGCTACAAATTAAATACTACTCGTTATATTAACATTTTATGTAAATGTTGATAGTTACACTTTTACAAAATTAGTTTTCAAAACTCTCGCGCATTAGTTCGTAGTTTAATCTCATTATCAATTGTAAGAAGTCGGACAAATGCGGTGCATTAACCATCGATCTAGTTAACCTGAGTTATTAAAGCCCGTGCTTCCTGTTTCGTGCAGTACGTGCCAGCCCGGTCGCTCGCGGCTCGCGGCTCATTGATACGCTTTTATTTTGTCTGTAGTCCCAACTAGGTCACCTTGTGTACGCTACGTGTGCTGCATGTCGCATAGAATTGCTTCAGCTGGCTTAGACGCATTCGTTAACTCCGAATTTGTTTCGGAATAATTAAATTTAGTTAAATCTATTTAATTGTGTTAAGAGCTACGGGAATATTTTGTTCAAGAAAATAATAGTTAAATGAATGTAGATTTTAGAAGTAACAACTTAGGCGATCAGAACTTTTCACTAAAGTTTGTAACTTGAGAAATAGCCGAGCCTATAAAGTAAATTAAATTTAAATAAATATTTTTATCTTGTTTATAAGCAAAACTATTTCATTTATTAAAGTTAAACGTATTCCTTACTGTCAATAGAGAGAAACACATTTATTAGAATCATATTTACTTTGTTAATTACTTCCAAATGTAGCAAATCGTCTTATATGGATTGAATTTCAAAGCGTCCATTAGTAGGGCGGTTGGGCGGGCGTCGTAGCGCCCCATGTTTGTAAAATGTCTATGTACATTTTACATAAAAATGTTATACTGTCTCTAATTACTACGTTGTTGTGTTGCCTATTATATTTAGAAATAACGAAACTGTTAAAATTTTCACATATGGAAAAAAATATTCAGAAAAACTTATACCTCGTTTTCTGGGAAGCATAGTCACTTAGTTTATGTAAATTAGTGTCAGTGCTTAGTGGGACAAGTCAGCAGTTTTAGCATAAGACAGCAAGCTGCAGCTTATCATGGTTTACGAAGGACACGAGATCCTATGCCGGGAGGGATGTACGAGGGGCGGGCGCCAGCGCCAGTGCTGGCCGAATCGCCGCCCCGAGCGAACGTCGCGCTGCCGTGTCGGCGACCTCTCGCAACCGTATCGTGAACCCTAATTCGATTAAGTGACACATAAACAGACACCGCAGGTGGGATTTACAGCTATAACTGGTGAAACAAGTATGACACTTGCGCCACAGTTCAACAGATGCTGGTATGCAATTTTTTAATCGAATCTACTGTTTTATAAAGTTTTTAACTAAAATTTTGAGTATAAGTTAAAGTTGTTACCGTTAGAACAAATGTTAATGTCAATCTTCTGTCCATTTACCCCTTAATTCTGCAAAAAGTTATGAAGTTAATAAAATCAACAGAAGTTTAGCTAAAGAATATTTTACCATTAATTATGAAGTAGAATAGAGCGATTTTGATGTCGAGATTATATCAAGATAATCCTTTTGCCGTTTGCGCCAATAGATGGTTGCGTTTAACAGCTACAAAGTATTTTAAATATAACTGCAAACACCAGAGTTGATATTTAGTTTCAATAACAAACACTTTCAGCATGTATTTTATTAAATATTCTGTACATTAGTATTTGTTTATTGACTGTCAGGTTAATTTTAACGATAAATAATAGTTGTTTGTTGCTTAAATAACCATTACTTCCACAGTTATATTAATATTTCAATAGTTTTAAACTTCTACTTCTGTCTACGCTATATTTTTAATGAACGTTTGTCTTGTTTTTTAGATATAATATTGTAACATTCAAATTAAATCTCCGTAGCGGGCATTGGACGAGGTGTACAGAAATGAAAATTATATCGCGTTTACGTCCATTCCGATTGTGATTCAAAACATTTTATGCGGATTCAACTAATGTCGCAGTCGCTTCGTTGAAGACATCTTAATTCTTTTAATATGCAATTGCTAAGAATAACAGGTTAAGCAAAAACGGTCGCTTAGCGAAGCTTATACACATATAGTGAATTTATTGAACATTCTTGTCTTGAAAACCTGGTAATAAAAGTAAAATAAACTTTAGGAAAAGGAAGAATAAAAAGAAAATTACGCAAAAACGAAGAGACTTTTCTCCAATGACGTTTTTTCGAATGTTCCTTTCCCAGCACAAAGTTGTGGAAAAACATTAAGATAACGTTTTCGTAATTATTGGTAGGCCGCTCAGCTTTTTCTTTGCTAAAGGGACCTTTATATCTATCCTCATTTATCGAACAGGTTTTACAAACGTTAAGATAAAAGTATTTAAAACCTATTCTTTTTCCACCAGTACTCTAATGTTTTATCTGTACAAAAGTACTTACAGTTCTACGCATATAACTACACTAAGAGTTTAATCTTACTAATCTAATATTATACTAATCTAATCTTACTAATATTAATAATGCTAAAGTCGCATCTAGGATGAATGGATGTTTGTTAGAGTTTGTAGCCTAAATGGCTGAACGGATCTCGATGAAATTTGACAGGGATGTGGAGGATAGTCTGGAAGAACACTTAGGCTACTTAATTTTTTTTTATTTCCGTGCGGACGGAGTCGGGGGCGAAATCTAGCTGTTATCTAAACGCATGCTTAGTGTAGATCTTTCGGACAAAATCTATATTAAGTAACTCTCTTAATTAACACTTAAACTCTGAATGCAGCAGTAATTTTCTGAAATCTGTAAACTTTTACAAGGAAAATGTAATAGCGTTGTCAGAGATCCTGGTTTCCAAGTTTCATGATCTTTTTAATCTTTCTAAAATTTTACATTTTATTATGTCAAACACAACAAACAGTCCAAACCCACTGTAAGATTGGTTGAGGATCTGTAACCCAATTGCTACTGATTCTGTCTATTGATAACGAGCGTTAATTAAACCAGGAGATCCGCTTGTTAAAAAAAAACAAGATTTAACTATTGCGAAGGTAAAACAATATCGCATCCAATTTGGACGGTTGTATATTTTGCAAAACAAATAATTTATGTGTTAATGTTATACAAGTCCAATTAGTTGTTTCCACTGGGTGTTTATTTCCCCCCCTTCCCTCCTCCCTGTAGCCTCGTCCTGAGTATAATAACAAGCTTAAGTCCTTTAATTGGTACTGAGAAAAGAGTGTACCCTAACATTTGCTAATACACACTTGGATTACATTTATTATGATACCCTTCCCATTCAAGCCCTGTTGGATACCTTCTTTTTTTCGTTTAATTACAAAGATAATTTTACTCTTTCTAGATTATTTTCTTTGTAGGTCAAGTATTTTTATAGAACGATTTTATAAGAAGGCTGAATATTTTTTATTCGAATAGAAGTACACTTTAAAATAATAAGTTTACAAACGTTATAGAGTCAAACAGGAATTCAATAAAATCATCAAATATTTTTTAATCAATGCCGAATATTCCTAAATTGATATTAATTTCATGTTAAAAAATCGTCAAAACCTTTAAATTATTATGTAAGTTTTTTTTTATTTACTTGTCTATTTTAATAAATGCTTGTAGCTACGTAGACTTTGAATAATCAACATGACGTTATTTATAGAAATAGCAGAAATTAATTCTACAGAATAGAAAGCGGACAACATTCGAGGATTTATGCAATAAACGCTGTTTTCTTTTATTATACAAAAGAATATACAAACAAGTAGTGTAGTTGACCTGTTATATACAGTAAAATCTTGTTAGCTTCACTAGCACTGTAATGCTTTTATATGAATTAATTCTAGAACATTCTACTAGAATAGTTTATTAGCTTTGATCAAAACAATAACACGAAATAAGGTCGTATAAGTTGCCCCAATTCCTTAGAAGGGATAATCAATTGAAAATAAGTGGAAATATTGTGCTTAGTGGAAGTCAGTTTTGTTAGCGTCCACAAAGCAGCCCTTTCGTGAGGGTGAAGTTTTATAGGGGCATGTCACGAACGACCGCAGACTTAAAGAACTTGTGTAGGTGATACTTTGTCTTCGGTTCATGTCTCTCAGGTTAGTACTGTAACGAGTTAGTTAACACGATATGTTAACTTGCTACGACAATAAAATATGAACTCAGGGTACAATAAAACTGGGACTGCTCTGTAAAAATTGGTGTAGTATTGTTTGTGTAAAAGGACCGTGAGTTTGCACTGCGGATACACAAACGTGTTTGTTTCGTAAGAGCGAAAAGGTTTTTTATGTGTCGCATTGAAAATTAACGGTAATATGATACAAATTAGAGTTTTTATTCATTTTCATCTTGTTAGTACAAATTTTAACCTTTCCTTGATAAAAATCTCTAAAGCAATTTCCATGAATGCAATTCAAAAAGAATTTCTACTATATCTGGGGCCATTACTTACGATCCGCATTGCTTGAAAAGCTCTTTAATTCATTCTTACTTAGTAGAAATCAGCGCGAAACGTTTTTGTCGACAATGAAGATATTTATAGCATCCATTCATGAATTCTCGTTGTACTTGTAGAAATATGTTTTGACTTTTTATTTGGGAAAGGGACTACCCGTTTAATACCTACGGTCACCATTTTTTTAGGGTTCTCCCTTATTTTATTGAAATACTATAAAGATTTTTGAGCACACGAGGAAAACATTTAAAGATCGACTACTTTTCTAAAATTAGAAATATATTATCATCAGGTAAACATGTGTTCGAATACTGCCCTTAAAAATTGATAAGGGTTCGTGACAAAGGTCGCATGGTCACGTGCCCGCGCTGAAGCGCACGTGATTTCTATTCATATTTCCATTTCAATTGCGTACTCATACTTATAACATCTGTTTTTATTCACGTTAGTGATTCCAAAAAAGGCGCGAATAAAATTGAAATTCTGTTAACCAGTTACAATTATTGTACACTCAAAAAAATCGGAGGCTTATTTAAAAAAAAAAATCGTTCATGATATTGCAAAGGAATATAATATACTAGTTTTCACCCGCGACTCCGTCCGCGTGGAATTAAGAGAAATAAAAGTGCGGAGCTAACATGTTCTCCCAGACTATCCTCTACACCTATACCAAATTTCATCGAAATCCGTTCAGCCGTTTAGGCTACAAACTCTAACAGACATCTATCCATCCATCCATCAAAACTTTCGCATTTCTAATATTAGCTTTACAATATTAGTGTGATTGAGGAGACATTTTATAGAGATATGAATAATGCATTGCACTATGATTTTCATACAACAATGTGTCTAGTGGTTAATACTTTGTGAGCTATTATAACAATCAGGTCAAACCACGTCGAAATTAAACGGTAATTACAAAAAACTTGAATATTCTTGGCTCAACAAAAATGAAGTAGCAGCAAAGTGTTATTACAGTAACATTTAAGAGTATCACAAATTACAGCGTTTAAAAAGAACAAAAACACATTGAAAATGAACTTAAAATATAAAACCTCCAGATGCGAAAGCAGATCAAGGTTTTTCATTATGTTGAATAACCTTTCTCCATTCTTATATATAATACATACATATAAATGTTAGTACACATATCGTCTACCAATATTCTCGGCGGATTGTAGTCATATTTTAGCCCATAATTCAGGAATTGTGAAGAACGAATTGAAAGTAAGAAACGATGTGGTACGGATAATATAAAAAAGAACATAACAAACCAATCTACAAATCAGTTATCTCATTACTTTTTAGTATTGACTACTTGTATTTTTTAATTAAAACAAAAGACAAACGAGCAATGACGACTACATTACATTATTAGCATACTTTTTCAGCTAGAAAGAGTAGGTTTTGTACAGTTCTAAATAATGACTAAATTTGAAGTAAACATATTCACTGTACTCGGAACTTGTTCATTAAAAATAAGTTAGTAAATTGTGTTACTATTCAGTGTAAAGTAATGCGACCAGAGATGGCGTGTCAGAACTTCAGTGGCCCCGTTTCAGTTAGTTATCAAAAAGTTTCATTAAGGAAAAGTTGACGGCCGTTCGCCGCTTTATTGTTCAATTCATTTGTCTGAGAGCGGGCGCAAACCGGCGCAAACCGGCGCGGTAAATAATGGAAATGCTGCGGAATCCAACGCCTCTTGTATGCTACTAGATTATTGTCCTGTAAGTTTGTCTTGCTCGTCGTTGCTCTAACTGAATGCGCAAGCAAACTTTATTATTGTAATAACAACTCTTCTGTAAATGATGACAACGCTCAAGCGCGAATAAACAATATTACCAGTGCAAGTTAAAAGTTAAAAGTGGGCTTTGAAAGTAAAAGGAGTGCCTGGGAAATACCTGCAGCTTATTCAGGCCATGTACTGGCGAGCCAGTACATACGTCCGGTCCGCTGCTGGCGATAGTGACATGTTCGGTGTCTCGGTGGGTTTACACCAGGGGTCGGCTTTAAGCCCGTATCTGTTCCTCCTGGTAATGGATGCTTTGACATTAAACATACAGGAGGAGGCACCCTGGTGTATGCTTTATGCCGATGACATCGTGCTTGTCGGGGAGGATGAATGCGAGGTACAGAGCAGGTTGGAAGAATGGCGGGTTAAATTGGAGGGAGCTGGTCTTAAAATCAGCAGGACCAAAACTGAACATTTGTTTTGCGATTTTGGCGGTCCGACCAGCTTCTCTCCAATCGCCTTAAATGGTGTGCCTCTACCAACCTGCTCCGACTTTAAGTACCTCGGTTCTCTAGTCCAGTCCGACGGTGGCGTTGACCGAGACGTAAAAAGCCGAATAAATGCAGGTTGGATGAAATGGCGACAGGTTACTGGTGTGACTTGTGATCCAAGAATGCCTCTTAGGCTTAAGGGACAGATCTACAAGTCCATCATAAGACCTGTCGTATTGTATGGATCTGAATGCTGGGCCACCAAAGTTGCGGATGAAAGGAGATTGCATGTGGCTGAGATGCGTATGTTAAGATGGATGTGTGGTGTGACAAGATTGGATAAAGTTAAGAATGTGTACATTAGAGGAAGTTTGAAAGTAGCGCCAGTGGTGGAGAAATTGAGAAGCAAAAGGTTAGCGTGGTATGGACATATTATGCGACGAAATGATGGGGACATAAACCAGAAAGTGTTGAGATTGAATGTGGATGGCTACAAAGGAAGAGGAAGACCGAAGAAAGTATGGATGGATTGTGTGAAGGAAGATATGCTTAAGAAAGGAGAGGATTCAGATATGACGGCTGATAGAGATGTATGGAAGAGCAGCACATACTGTGCCGACCCTCCATAAGGGATAAGGGCAAGTGGATGATGACCAGTGCAAGTTAATCTTATACTATTAAGCATTCAGTACCAAGGTTTATACCGAGCCCTATTACAATTTAAAATATCTTTGAATTTCTTTTTGTCTTTAGGTTATGATTAAGTGGAATTTTATAACAGATACATCAAATAACAATAAAAGTAATGTGATGTTTTGAAAACAATTAAATTTACCAATTCGATTCTCTAATCTTTTTAATGTTCAAGCCATTAGCCATTTTATACCATTCGTGCATATCCCTTCGGAAACAAATTTGTAGAAAAATATAGTTCTAGTAAAATCTGAGTGCTACAGACAACTGATAGTTGTTTGAAAGTTTTGGAGCGTAGTACGTGAGAAAAGTCTTTGTAACTGACATTGTTACTGTATTATTTTTGGTTTAAAAATTTAATTTTAATTTACTTTGTTAAACTTAACATCAATTAAAGTATGAACATTTAGAATTGTGACATAATTTTTTTAAAAGGTCCTAATTTTTAATCAGTTTCAATTGTTATTATAATTTTGTAGTATTAAGCAACTCTAAATTATATCAAGCAGAACTGCATATTTAAGTATAACTTTTTTACTATTCGATTATCGTTTCTTGATTTCGACGAATTCGTGTAAAATGCGAACATGAACTTAAAAATTCGAATATTTTGTAATCAGGATCGTGCCGTGAGAAATGTGTTGATGGACAAATGGAAACGTTTATGTGATGTTAATGTAGTGGTAACATAGATAAATATATTCAAATTATAGAACAAAGCAAATTGTACGTTTGTTTGTATGGAGTGGTCGAGTGAGTGCAAGTGGCGAAGACTTTATTCACAGCTCGCCGCTGGAACTGTTGCCTGCAAAATATAAATTGCACTCGCCTGAAATTACCTCTACGTTTTATGACACGGCCGAGGAAAAATTGTAACCCATTTGGCTCAAAAAATTTATCTAACTTTTTATTTGCTTAGGTGCATACTACGTGAATTAACTGTGTGTTTTAAGCGTAACATTTATTTGGTGGCTGAAATCTTGTTTTTTTTTTTTAATAAATTTGAATGTAATAAAATCATTTAATTATTACTGGGATGACGTAATTAGGACCTGACGGAATGTCCATCAAGAAAAAGTCGCGTTTTAGCTTATGAAATTCTAAAAAGATATACAAAAAGATGCCTACATCTAATACGAGACTCATCAAGTGCCTTGCTCTGAATTGCTTGAGAACTTTCCGTTAGACGTGCCAAATTACTGAATAAAGAAAGCGCAGCGTTATCTTAAGTTGCTAGCTGTACTCCTCGTAACATTTACGGATTCGCCGATTATCTAGGCGAACACTGCACTAGCTTAAATTAACATTAATCGCTCTCGAATGTAAAGGGTTGTATACCTGAATGTTTAGGTTACAACAGTTCACTATCTGCCTCTTCATAAGAGGACTACATCGCAAAACTCATTTGGCATTTAGCCACCCACCGCGCCTAGCGTGTAGATGCCACGATGTTTTAAATATCCGCTTTTTATTCCGAAATGCTGAGGCAACTTGCCATGACAGGATTTAAGCACGGAGCTTGCGCCCTGTTTTAATAAAGTTCGAGAAACACGTTCGAACTTTTATCATTCTTTTATCTCCAACTCTTATTTGTACTAAATCTCGCTCAGTTTTTGTTTGATAACATCTTTTTGACGATTCAAAATAAAATTAAATATGAACAAGGTTTGTTGCAGCATCTGGTGGGTTATTATTGATTATTGTAGCGTAAGTAAAACGTTATGAATTGGAGGCTTTAACATAATCGGAAGTAATATTTCAGTCCAGTGGGTAGGTATGGAATGGTTCGTTAGTTCGACCGGCGTGTTGAACGGCGGCGCGGCGCATCCTCCCGGCGGAAAAACTACCGCCGGTAAATACAAATCACGCTCTCTCTGCGCCACTGCGCGCTGCTATTTTGCCGCTTCTATCACAGTTAGAATGGAAAACGTGTCACCTTTCAACAATATTTTTTGAACCAGAAAATTAGTGCTCTTTTCAACAGCAAAAAATAGTGCAATTTCATTTGAATTTTCTGAGTGTGCGTTAGTAACAAAACGTTAACAACGAGAGCAGTATAATGTTTTATGTTGAAACATAATTTTATTATTTATGTGGTTAGTATAAGGATAACGTAAAGACAAAGGAATAAATTTTTAAAAAGATATCCTGATTTTTTCTAATCCAATTTAGCAGCATTCTGTGTAAGATATTATTTATTTATACGTACAAATCGTGCTCTTTTTCCTTCAAATGAAATGCTGCATAAACAATGTACAGACTAAGGAATACAATTTATAAATGTTTCGTTAATTAAACTTTTTATTGACTTAATCGCAATCTTTTTAACTTTGTAACGTTTAAGATTCCGCTCGCTCTCGGAGCTCCCTTTGTGCCTATTGTTTACGAACTAAGTAACAACAGACAAGAGCAGTCGCCAGCTATAAAAACAGCGATCACAATTACAAGATAATATGAAAGTTTAAACAATATGATACACTTCTACTTATCTCTTTTCACTATTTGTCAATTTGTAGAATTTATAAATCTTGAAAATGATATTAAAAATACCACAAATTACAATTACATTACTTACCTATTTACTTGTGGAAAAAAATATATCTAAATATTGTATAATGTAAGATTGCGCGATCGCGACTTCGCCCGCGTGAAATTAAAAAAATAGAAAAAATACAGCCTATATTACTCACTGATAACGTAGCTTTTTAAAAGTGAAAGATTTTTTGAAATCGGTTCAGTAGTTTTTGAGTCGGTCCAATTCAAAATAAAAATCTCTCCTCTTTATGACATCAGTACAGATGTTGCTTTGTAATTAGATTGCCCTTTGATTATTTTTCAAGATAACTTATATTTGATACTGGATTTTATTATAATCGGTAGCGTACCTACTCTGAATGCAATGCAATATGTTCCCACACCAAATTTTTCGTTTCTGTATCAAAATTATATTTTTGTGTTATTATCACAAGGATCAGGGTATATTTATGTTGAGCTTGTTCGTAATCAAGGACAAATACATTTAGCATGCAAATGTTTTGTCTGCAAAAAAACAATACGGGGCGTGAGCGTGAGTTTTTCATTATAGTACATCTAAATGGAAAAACTGTGTACGGTTTGTGTCATCGCATATTCATTGGGCATTTTCGTGAGTCGACCTTCCAAGATTTGCGCGTTGTCTAAGTAAACAACGTCTAATGGAAGGATTTTACGCGGTTACGTGACGGTTAGTGACATTCGGTCTTCGAAAATTTACTAATTCATTAAGGAACTTCGCACGATACCAACTTGTACCAAGTTTGCTTGAATTTTAATGTGAATCCAGAATTTTAAATCAGTTATCTGAAATAGATCATAGGGATTTCAGATAGGTCTCAGGTTGCATACGTATTGCGATAAAAGCTTAACGTTTGGGATGTGATTGAGATTTACTTATTGAAATTTGAGAGTAGCCCCCGTAGTAGAGAAGGTAAGCAGTAAAAGGTTAGCATGGTATGGGCATGTTATGAGGAGGGATTAATCGCATGTTACAAGGAGAACGTTAGTTATGAGTGTGGAAGGGTACATCGGTGGAGGTAGACCTAGAAACAGATGGATGGATTGTGTAAAAGGTGACATGGTCAAAAAGGGAGTGATGACTGAGATGACGTATGATAGAGTTATGTGGAGGACAAAAACCTGCTGCGCCGACCCTACGGGAGTAGGATAAGGAGATGATGATGATGATGATAATGATGATGAAATGGTGATACGTTTTAAAGTGTGTACAGTTTAAGCCTAGTATAAGAAGGCTTTTACTTTTATAGTATGAAGAATTACTCTGCTTATAATACATATTGCTTTGGGATTTTATTAAATTTAGCTTTTCTTTTATACGGCATATTATTGTCAAGGAGTCTCGTAACTGATAATATATTGAAACTAATTATAAAATCTTTAAAAGTGAATAATTTTTTATCACCAATATGCGTAACATGTAAGGTAAGTTCACATTGAATTTCAAGTGCAGAATGTTTTAAGTTAGTTGGTAAAGTTTTATCTTATTATCCAAAAGAAGTAAAGTTTAACGTAGCATGCAGCGCGTTAGCATTCAGAAGTCTTCGCTTATTGCGAACTTGCCTTCAGCGTAGTGCCCCGTGTGTCGCGATGTAGGCACCTAGAGAATATACACGTACAAACTCTTTGGTATGCCGATATGCAAAAGTATCGCACGGAGCGGCACTTTAAGTCGAGAGCATTTTTCTGTTTTTACCGTTCGCGGTCAACTGTTGTCGACGCTTTTATTCTTTGCTAAATGTAGTCTATGTATTACGACTACACAAAATGTAAATACGTACGTGTAAACATTGTGTTACCAGTTGATTGCGTTTTTACTCTATACTATTATATAAACCAAGCGATAAACTTAAGTCACATCATGCTCATTATGCTCGATTCTATTGATTAAGATAAGCTTATAATAGTCGTAGATGTATTGAGATCGTATTCTGTCGTAAGAAACATCTCTGTGACAAAGACGAAAAACTAAAATATAACACCAAAAATGTGTAAAATTTCAGATTAATCGTAGAATTCAAATAATATAAGTCTATAATATTTTAACTTTGTTTACATTTTCACAAAGCTTTTTCATAAATTCACAAATATATTTAATGAAATTTGGACAGAATAACATCTGTCTGGTCAGCTGGCATAACACAAAATATCATTCATTTTCTCGTTTACCTTCACTCATTCTTTATTAAAATAGTAAAATAAAAATACGGTTATTCCGTTATTTGTATTGTGCAATAAATGAATACGTGTAATTTATTTCTTATCGGAACATTACTGATACGTTCGAGTATCCAATTTGTTTTATTGTTCTCACTTTATCGCTATAGTAATATAAGGAAATGAAATTGAACAAACATCGATTTGCTCTTGATTATTTTCATATAAGATGCTCCATTCAGGCTTTTACGAGTGTTTACATATGTCTTCCGAGAGCGATAACTTAGTCATTTTATGTTCACCTTCTTGCTTAGACGCACTTACTACGGTAAGTTCAACGCGCACGTCCCTCAGGAACCTCATAAACACACATATCCTTTTCCATCTTACATCTAAATACATTTTTTTAAGCCTCATCTCCATTAGAAGGGCAAATTCGACCTGAATCTCGTTTTCATATGCCTTTTGACGGCGCCGCTAGACGTCGTCAAAATATTAATTTCGCGAAAGCCGACGAAAAAAAAACTTTGTTGTTTTTATCTGGTGCGTAAATGAGATCTCTTATCTTTTATGACGTGCTAAGTTTCCTTATTTCATGTGTTTTACGTAACGTTTTCAGTAGAAAGTTTTGAAAATAAACTGAGTCGGTGTAACAAATATGCTGGAAAAGTCTAAAGATAAAGTTGTACATACGAGGCGGAGGTAAGTCGTAAAGGATGTTTGAATCGGTCACAAGCCACACTTTATAGTTTTAATATCGTGTGGCTTGAGGTCGCCGAAGTTACAGCAGCAGCACGCTGTCTCTGCTAATGCTCGTCTTTCTACCTAATATATTTACATCTAGAGACGGCGGTGTAACCACTCGTTTCATTAAAATTCGTCTTTTCCTGTTTTTACTATTAAAAAGAAAAGTATGTGCTTACTTTTAAATACCAGAGACAAAAGCATCGTAGAATGAGCATTTTATTAAAAGCCGTTTTAAGTAAGTTTATGTAAAAAAACATTTGTGCTTGGCTTAAGCTTGCGTAAGTTATTTTCTTTTTTATATTTATCCCGAGCCGCCCGCGGCAGGCTCTCTCGGGCCAGATAATTTCGTGCAGGCTACGTGCAGCCTCCGCTGTCGCTGCCAGTTGACCTGGAGTGCCTTACGAGCCGCACAAATTAAAATAAACATATACGTTAGAATCTTGAGATTAGAGAGTAAAATGCGCAATATTAACAATTTCAAACTATTTCTTAGATATATATAAAAACCTGGTGAAAATGAAGTAATTTGAATTCACTGTTCTAATATTTTGCAGTATATTTATGTAGATCAATCGTATGTGCACGATATGTGAAACAAACATTGTATGAAAAATTTAGTATTATACAGATTTACTGGTTCACTTCCAAAATCTAAGAGTACAAACGACCAATTTACAGTGCGAATTCCGATTGGTTTTATTTAAGTTCGGTGGCAAATCGTTCCCTAATGATTTTGGCCGGTCTTACTTATTCTGTCGTTGTTTTGTATGTGCATTGCGTATAAATTTACGGTCGGGTACGGTGATAATAGCTCGAGATTAGAACCTGACAATTCTAGCAAAGCGTTCTTTTATGTTTATTAGATTACGTGTACTGAAAGTTAGTGGTGTTTTCTATAAATTGAAATATTTGAAAGGCGATGGAAATTTGACCTTTGTGACCTGAGTGTGCTTACGACGGCTTTTAATACTTGTTTTTCTTTACTTATAATACTGAAATGTTCAACTTTTGTGTTTTTAACAAAGCTTGTTTGTATTTACAGTTACATTAGTTGAGTAATGAAAATTCATTAATAGATTTAATCAAACTTTGGACAATACATTACGGTTTAAGAATTATATGACAGAACAATATTTTTATAAAGCGTACCATAATAATCTAAGGTTCCATTCTAAAAAAAAATATTTAATACATTTACTTAATTTCATAGAATTAATCTAAGTAATGTATTAGAAAACAGCTAACATAAATAAAGTGGATTAATTAATGTAAAAGGCGAAGTAGCAACGAAAAAGGTCATGAATTGTGGTTCGGGGACACACGATCATAAAGTAGGACGGAAGGTGATGGGACGTGAAGGCGACCGGCCGCGGCCCACATCTGAGACTTTTTATTACCAGGACGATATCGACCCTTTACAACTAAGAGCGGAAAACCTGTTTCACACGAGGGTAGAACATTACGTCAGAGCTACACACAGTGCAGTGTTGTTTGAACGCACAAACTTTACTGCTCTACCACACTGTCTTACCCGTCTGAAAAAACAGGAATAACGGAACTGTATACGCGACTGTCGAATGTATTGACCTAATTGATTGCTTCGGTCTTTCAGGTAACACACATTCATACAAAGTTATCGAAGGGATAGGTCACTTAACACGTAACGGCTTTTTACATCGATAGCATTTTGTTTTCATGATGATTATTGCTGAGTGTTAGTCAATTAGATGCTATTACAAAAAGTCGAAACATCGAAAACTATGGTCTACAAAAAAATATTAATGTTTCCAAATAAAGAATGTTTGTAATTTGTTGATGTAAAATTAGGTATCATCATACAATACATGTTTATACATAGCTATAAATTCGTAAATAAAATCAAAAAAGGATATCTCTGTTTACGGTCAAACAGAACAAAACAAATAAGTGTTTGGAAGGCAGTTGGGGAATCTATAACTCAATGCCAAGTTTGTGCGAGTTGCCAACTCGTATTGAAGTACTTCGCTCGGAGCGAAGTTGAACCTTCCATTTCGTTGTTCTAAAGTTACCTGTAAACAAAAACATTTCCCACGTTAAAACAAATAACAATAATGAGAATTTTGGTATGTTTTTCTATGTCTGAAAACAAAAACTTGCAAAGATGTTTACACCAAACGTACCTGTAAACAATTCTATGAAAAATATTTATTCAGAGAATCACATCGGGAAACATAGGAAGCAACAAAGCGTAGAATATTCAATACCTGCATTCATTTATTTATTAACATGAGTACTATATAAATTTTTAATAATCCATTTCATAATTAAAATATTACGTAATATCTCGATTAATTAAAAAAATACACACAATATGGGAGTAATAAAGTGAACCTACAAAAATGTTAAGCGTCAAGAACAGTTTCCAATTTGCAGGTGAACTTTTATGTCGGCAGCAATACGTGAGCTGAAACATAAGCAATATGATTAAAAATGAATTATGTTTCGCGTAAGGCCAAATGTGGATACAGAATGCCTATTCCTACAAAACGTCTTTACAGTTTATGGTTTTTATATATTTTTTACTTTATGAAACATAATTACTTAAATATGTTCATCTATTACTTACTGTTTAAGCCCAATATAGTAAAGTTACAGTTCCTTTTATTAAAAGGGGACAAACATGAAATGGACCGCCTAACGTTATTTGATCCGACGCCCATTGCCACCTGCAACGCCAGAGGAACCGCAGATGGGTTGCCAACCTTACTGTAAAACCGTACTTAAATTATCTAACTTAAAATGTTAACTATGGTACTAACTTTATTATTCTCTGTAACCTAAATCAACTCCTAATATACAAACATGTTAAGTTAAGCCGTCTATATTTGGACAAAGAATTGTACACCTGTTTGTTAGATAAGTAAAATATGATGTTATATCTAGATAACATGTAATGACGTAACTTTGAAACACATTGAAATCATAGTTTGTTTTTTCATATTGTTAAAAGTTTAACTTGAAGCTGTGAACAACTGAACTGCTGCGGTTTTCTCGACCTGAATAGTTTAGTGAAATTTACTGAACAACCCGCTGGCCGCGAGCCGAATGTTGCAGTTAAATAATTTGTGATAACCGCTTTCATTTATTCAACTTTAAGCCGGAATTTCCCTGAGTAATTTGACAGCGTATTTAACGCTTGGTATGTTAGTAAAAAGAGTACGCTTCAGTATAAGATTTATATGTTTGCCGACGAAAGCGGCCCTCGAGTAAAAAGTGGTACGAAATGTTTAGCTCGGGCTTGGACTACATTTTATGCAGTAAGATCATTAGACTAAAGCTTAAAGTTTTAGATTTGTTTTTATTATACCTTTATAATAATTTCTATTTTTCTCTCAAGCAAACAGAATATCGACATGTTATTGAGTCCCGGCCTTAAATCAGATTTTTAGCAATTACTTATTTTAAACTATTTTAAGCAAGTTATAATATAACGGCATTAAATCTTAACATTTAGTGGCTTTGGCAGTAATACTGCATCCACCGTGAGAGTAACTCCATTTCCTGCTACGTGCTACGGGTACCGCCGCGTAGCCCGTAGCGTTGCCGTAGCAATGCCGTAGAGCGTAGCGACAAGTGACTTCCATTGTGAATAATTGTTCGCTAACTTTTTTATTTGATATTACTGGATATAGGTCGAGCATCGTAGACTTCGCGCTCTATTCGTTGGCACGACTGCATTAAAGATGTGTTTTTGTACAACATACAAAAAGCTACGCAATTCTAAAACTGGCTCCCCTTGTAGATAGTATAGTTGTTTCACAAAGAAAAATTGGATAACGATATTTTGTACATGACATCATATAATTACCTTATATATAATGGACAATTCGTAAATAAATTTTTAATCAGTTACAGACGAACCTGTTCGAAATTCGCTTTAAACATTATGAGCCTCAATTTGAATTATGAGAATTATTGATAACGTAATTCCATGCGTCTATCACACGTGTGAGATAATACGTTAATGATCATTAGTGTAACAGATATTGGTATGATATGTTGTTAATTCGTGGCGAAACTTCAGTGAAATGTTGTTGAATTACCATTTTCATAAAAGTGAAAAACAGTAATTACTAAAATATTGCTGGATTTTATAATACATCCTTAAAGAAGCAATAATTTTCTGTTATGTCCTTATAGAGGCTGTGTGTTTGTTTTCTATTTTTTTTTAGAAGAATACATCATTTATAGTATTAGACAATCTCAATGTCAGGACTTCTAAGTTTATTTACTGTCGCCTTTAGGCTCGTCACATATTTGTCTAATTGATAGAGTTATTTACCATATGTAATAAAACCAATAACTTATTCCTATTATGCTTGGAGTTACAAAGTCAATAAAAATATCGTTAACCAGCAGTAATGAAAATATAGTAGGGGAAAACAAACAATTTTTATTGCTTCTGTTTTCGGACGAATTGTAATCACCAGTTATAAACGTTACACTATATGGTACAGAATACAGTAAAATTTCAAAGCACGCAATTTTAAACGATAGCGTACGCACGTGGTATTAATGTGTGTGGTTTGCGACTTCCATTGCGTGCTAATAGACAATATCCGCGTCCGGCTCTTGTTATAAATAGTACAGTTATTGCGAACAATGCACGATTAGGAATCACGTGTCAGAAAGAAAAACGTTTGTTTTTAAAATGCAGACTTTTTATTACTGTTGATATTATTGGATTAATTTGTTAATCCAGTTACCTTTAATTTTATTACATTAATATAAACCGTTTTGCACATATAGATTGTTTCTACTAATGTTAAAAATAAACAACCGTGTAATTAAATTTAAATTAAGTCTTAAAATAGATAAGAATTATTTCCACACGTTCAGCTACTTGGTAATAAGATAAGTGCGAAGGTAATTTATTTTAATGAAGAAAATAAATCACCTTTAGGTCAAGAGTGAAGGAAATAAACATACAAAAATCGGTTTTAATTCAAAGCTATAAGGTCTACGAAGCAACCAATGTGCGTTCGGCCGTGAAATGGAAATGTTTTCTGAGAGATGAGTAAATTTCAATTAAAATTTATCGTAGAGAGTCCTTTTTAATACATTGGTTTAAACCGAAATTATAAGGTGCGTGATATCATTTTAAAGATTAACTCTGCGTTATTTCCGGTAAGCTCAACTTTATAAAAGACTTTATTTTGTTTCATATTGAAATACTTAAATGTTTAATACTCATTTTCACATTCGAAACAAAATTAAATTATAGTTTTAAACAAAGATTGTTGGATTTAAAGGTGTAACAAGGAGACACTAATAATTTACAATCGCAGCATAATTATTGATAGAACTTTATGTTCAAAACATTACTTTGTTTTGCTAACAAATGCTAAAAATATCGTATAGGTAGCTATGCAAAAAGGTGTGCTTTATAAAGCAATCGTGCAAATATTTGAAACGTAAAATAGCTACTTGATATAACGTATGAAAATGAGTATACGCGGGAAAAGCGAACAAAGCTTAACCAAGGATGGTATCCTGACGTAAAAATGACGGTATCAATTAAAAGCAGGCTACGCAGAGAGGCCGGCAGTCGGCAGTCAGCTGTCATCCATCACAAGGGGGCGGCCGGCTGACGCGGACAAATGAAGTGCGATTTGATCCAACGCCCGCCGCCGCCCGTCGCCGCCAACACTGCTGATCCCACTTTCATTCACAACTTATGCAGTCCCCAAGAAAAACAAAGAACCCAAGCTCATTAGGACAGCTAAAAAGACTTATGTTTTATTCAAGCTCTGGTCGAGAAAAACGACTGACCGAAGTAATTTAACTTTTAAACGAGTGACAATTGTACGATTCTGAACATTTTAATAATGGAGCCTTTCGACTTCGAAAGCAATTAGTACGGACTGCAATATGATTAATTGTTTGTCAGTGTTACTTTTTATTTACAGTTTTATTTAATAAGCCGTTTTAACCCACATTTTTATGCATGAAACGGCGATAAGAAATGTTTTCAGGAAAATGACGCAAACATTATTTTACAACCAAGGCCTGCTTTATGGGGTGATATATTTTCATTTATATCAGGCTCAGCATGACATAAAGTATGAATTTACATAAAGGCTTAAAGGAAATCAATGTTTATGGCTCATTCCTGCATTATTTATGTGTGGAAGTAATGAAAATGAGAACAGTTTTTTTAGTTCTTACTAGTTACTTTGAAATGAAAGTGTACAAGATGTGGACATTAAGTTTCTTTTAAGGATTCCCCTATAAAGTAAAAAAAGGTTGTGTTTATTAAAATAGTAACTGAAACATCGCGTTCATTATCATCGCGCCTTAATATGATGAGTGTTGGCAGAGTTCCCGCTCTCCTGCCGCTGGTAATTCTGTTTCGGCTACGTGCCGGGAATCGTTAGCGGCCGGGAACTGTCTGCTAATCCCGACAACCCGACAACTTCAACCTTCACTTTTGTAAATTCCAAGAATTAGACAACGTCAGTTTGTATGTAGTTTAACAAGGATCTCACAATGTGATTCGGATACGTCAAAATTTAATTTGTACAAAGATATAACCAGTGGTTAATTAAGTAGAAAATTACCAAGCAACCATAAAAAGACAGGGTATCGATTTTTATTCTTAAGCCTATGAACTGAAAACGTATTTTTCTATCGTTTGTGTTTTACAAATCATATAACAAGGTAAAACGGGAGTCAAGTGGAATTTATTATTACCATAATAACTTCATATTGTCCGATTTCAATGGACAGAATATAAAATTTTGTTATTTAATTACAACTTAAAGCTCAAAGCTATTTATTAAATAATATATATAATGGGTTGGTAATTACATATTTTCTGCTTTATAATTTTCGCTAAATTGTTTTATACATTGTTTTCTGCGGAGATTAACTGAACCGCACTTAGTGGTCTGGAGGTTGGTAATTATGCGAGAAAAAGTGTTTAATTACAACAAAGAAAATGAGTAATTATGATTTTTTGTTTTCGAATACTCCGGTCAATAGCTCGTAAGATGTACTTCATAATTCATATAGCATTAAGCAAAAATATATTCTTAGTGCGTCGTTAATAAAAATGCATGCTTATTTTCGCGCTTATGTACAGCAGGATGTATGTATATATAGAAGTCACGACCAGTTAATATAAACCCGAAAGCTAGTAGTAATTGAAAGAACCGTCAATAATAAATAATCATAATTTTCTTCGACATTTAGCGACCCTACTTCAATTGGTATCGCGTCCATCATTACGGTATAAATAGGTCTATCATTTTTACCCTTTAAACGAGGGACATTGGCGTGACTCTAAATTATTTGAAAACTTAACTTTACTATAGAAACATGTTTTTATCCTTTTACTTGTCAAAAAGAGAAGTCGGTAATATGTATGTATTCGTAACATGTAAGCATGATTCTTTTGTTTTTTTAAGATTATGAAGACTTACTTTTTTAAGTCGCATACATTCACTTCTAATTGACAGGTTAGTCTTAAAAGTAGCAGTTTTCACTTAAAACGATGACAAATTATAATTTTTGTGCCATTTACATTTAAAAACAAAAAAAAAACCTTTCAATCCGTTACATGTTTAAAGTGCTAAAAGTTTTGTGAGACCAGACTTCATTGAGCTCTCACAAAAGATCGCTTTAGTGTCCGCCCTCCACAATACCCGCTATTGTTTGCTTTAAAGTTTTTCGATCAAGAAGGCAAATGTAAAACTTGTTTATTAGAATCTACATAGATAATTTTGTGCAAGATAGCCCAACATCTTTTTATCCGACGAACAAGACAGTAAACTTTGATATTAACCCAATAATTTACTTTTTATGAAATTAAAACAGAAATGTAAACAGAGAAATTTCTGACTCCAGAATAACATAAAAGTTGAAAGCTTTAATTTTAAAGTAATAAGTTCTATAACATACAACTCATAAATTAAACATATAAACTTTACATGAATACGCTTTATATAAATACTATATGTACATGAATAATTGCAGGCAGTTTTACTAAACTTACACCCCTTTTTCCGCATAATCGTCTCTTAAGTGCTCTCGTAATCTTAGCGTCTGAGAGTTCTCAAACACTGAGCAGGAATTTTCAGCTCTATAACTCTAACAGCGATGTAATATAATGCGAAAAAAGATATATCGAATAATATTATCATCTTACTAATATTATAAATGCAAAAGTTTGGATGGATTCATGTTTGTTATAGTTTGTTGTCTGCTGAAAGTACTTTACTTAGAAATTTAATCAAGATATTTATCGCAGATGTAGGACATAGTCTGAAAGAACACATAGGCCACTTACTGAGCTTTTTTATAGCGCGCGTACGGAATCGCGGGCAATCGCTAGTCTTTTATACAAATACTAAAATTGGAGTGTCTGTAATATCAAAAGAAAAATTCCAGATTTCGGGAAAATGTTGTATTTGCGTTGTTGATAACAAAAATCACATTTACTTTTTTTGCCTGTTTTTCTGCAAGCCGCGCTTGTTCCGAATGATCTCCAAAACAGTTGGGCTAATTTCGACCGGACTTTCAACGAAGGGTAGCTGACATAGACGGGCATATTATAGGCTACTTTTTATCTTAATATTGCGTCGACGAAGTCGTGGGGGACAGCTAGTTATATATAAATGTAATAACACAACATAAAGACTTGCTTAGTAATCATAAATATTTCTAACCGTCAGACTATGACATGGTTTCATTTTTAATTATCTATGTATTATTAAATAACCATTAGTATCCATCCCTCAGTAGACAATACATTGTGCCCTTTCGGTTAAATTAACGTTTGACCTCATCCACATTAAGGCCGGGGAAGGTTGAATATGTCAATAAATAGCTGCTTGGAAATTAGTGTGACATTGTAAGGGAATATAAAGTTGTCTTTCAATATTTAGCATATTATTTGAGTATTGATATGTATAAAAGTAAACTAAAGTATCATATTAATAACAAAAACAATAATTAGAAAAAACTATGTTACTCACAGATAAATTACCTTTATAACGGTGAAAGAATTTTTACAATCGGCATAGTGATTTTCTGAGTTATTTTAATACATACAAAAATATAAATGTTTCCTCTTCATAATATTAGTATAGAAATGAATTTTTATATAAGCATTGCCTAACGTATTAAAAAGTGCCAGTTTTAGTACTGAATTAATTAATTTATGAGTGTAGAAACACCTCAGGCTATACCAAATTGATTGATGACGGTTCTAGTTTGTCATATAGTCAATGTATACCTAGATATGATTATTTACAGCGGAATCAATTCGATAAGACTATGATAAATGGATCTTTTTTACTTAACCCGTTTTGAAGACATAAAACGTAGGAAATATTACATCGGAATTCAATTGCCGAAATACTTGTAAGGAATGATATTACTATCTTAGATTTATTAAACAGAACGAAGGTGATGCCAACATGTTTTTATGTGAGTCTATGTCGTGATGTACGTCACGAATACGTCGTATGAACCTTACCTCAACATTCTAATACACTTTTCCATTTTTAATGCAGACACAAAAGGTCTCGTCTGAATTCAATTTACCCTTTGTTTATCCATTGAACTCGTTCTATTTCAATTCTATGAGTACGCTACTCGAGAAATTTAATTATCGAGTCCAATTGATGTTAACAATTGCGCATAACATGACGATTTTTGTTGAGCTTATATTTTTGTAGAATTAGTGACTCGATGTGCACGTCACCGCGTCATTGCCTCTAAAGTGATTAAGAAATATCAAGTCTGTAAAAAATCCTGTGATCGTCTCTATAAATAATTCTGAAACATCTATTCTACAGTACGATGTTTGTATTTGATACAAATCAACAGTTGATAGGATCAGGATTGCTACCTTTCAGAGTTTGCCAATATGGCAGATGCCCAAATTGGATGCTATAGTTACAAAAGACAGACCTGATTTATATTATTAAAGGAAATTAATATGACAGCCGATATTGTGGGCTTCTAAAAAGAAACGTTATCATAACAATGGTAAATCATACATTTTTCACGAATAGGTTTTTTATACTTTTCTTCATAGTATAATTATTTTAACGGTTTGAAACGTGAACGAAGTATTTCAATGACAATGTTTGAAGAAAATTTAAATAGGAGAAATAAGCCATGGGAACAGCACCGATGTCATTTCGAAACACTAAATATTCATAACATGGTGCAGTTGCAGCGCAGTCTCTTAGGCAGTTAATACTGCTACTTAGCACGCAGTAACGCCACATTTGCTGTTGCAACTGAATACTAAATAGTCGCAGAACGTTGTATGTTAGCTTTATTGTTCGACTAACTGTGCCACGAGGGTTCACACACTAAGCTGTTTAATCAAAACAATATTTTGGATATTACAAAGTACGCTAAGTTATTTATCATTTCTATCGCTTTCTAATGGTCGATTTAGAAAGAGTTCGGGGCATTAAATAAATCAGTCGTTAGATGTACTCCGTTTAAAAGTAAAAAAAAAGTTAACTGTCGGAACAATGAAGTTTCTGTGTATCGCAATGTAGGGCGACATCGTACTAGATGGAGCGACGACCTGTCCTGTCCAACTTTGTAGTGACATTTAGGTGACCCAGGATATTGCGTCGCGGCCATCACATTTTTATGTGAACGCTTTGGACAGTCATAACTACAGCTATCTGGATTTTATGTTTATAAGACTACAAAAGTCAGAAGAGCAATTGATTTTTGTTATAACAGACAAAATTGACGTCAACAATTGCTGTAAAACTGTGAAGTTGTAAACAGTTATGAACGATAAAATCGCATAAGATATTAAGTATACTGTTCGGTACGGATGACACGAGTTCGTCATGTTCGTTGGCGAACATATAGTTTAAATTTCGCGGCTCGGGATATTGTGAACCCATTCTGTTCGGCACATATACTTTAGTATTTATTTTTGTCCTATCAAATATTGCCTTATAACTGCCTAAATTTAGAAGTTACCATCCTAATTGTAGTAGTATCTACATGACATTTGAACCATTTTTCATTACTAAAGAAATAATACACAGTATGTATCTTGGATACTCGTGATTTGTCCAAATACAAGAAAATTAAACCATCTATACTCTGTAGAGAAGAAAAAACTCAACATTCCCCACTTTACTGTTCGGTGAGCTTTTATGTACATCTGAATTTGTCCGGTATACCAATATAGTTAAGGTTTAGTTTTCTCTGGCCGTGTTGAAATGCTAGGCAGTAGGCGGCATCTACAATAAAAAAATAAAGAGCCCACAGAATTCAACTTTTGTGAGCCGTAATTCATTTTAATAGCATTTAAAAATAGATACGTAATTTAATACGTTACCCAGTGAGCGTAACATTTGCAATTCGCTAAATCCTAGTGGATTCCATTTGCCCGCACAGCGTGCAAATTAGTGACCGCTGCATAAATTGCGACTTGAAATATTCGGATCATGAATTATCAGAATTAAACTTTTCTTCCATTAGGTTAATTTTTCATTTTAAAGCTCGAGTAGGGAATTTGTTGACGTTGCATTCTCCTATTCTCCATTCAAGTTTGAATCAAACCCAAAAAATGTTTAATAAGGTGCCTTCTATTTATGTTGATTCATTTATTAAATAACTGCTCTAACCTCAAATTGTTATATACGCAAAACGTATGAAATAACAGACTATGTTATCATGTAATGGATTTTCTCGTTTGACAGCGGTCGACAAAATGTTTTGATGCGGCTTTAAAATTTAATAAGCAGCTCAGCGCGGCTGACGTGACGTCACACGTGGAATGACGAATATTACATTAGCCTTGACATCAACATTTTGTTGTTAAAAAGCTGAAGTGAAAATGTTTTATACTGTTACGTATGAACTAAGTATATGATGTTTTTTTATGTATTGAGGGTTGCTATTGTACATTACAATAATTTAGGGACCCTATTTGAGTATTGTGTTATGTTGACGGGAATTGTAGTAATTATTACATGAAAAGTTTGTCATACTCTTTAATCTTGTTTTCGCTATGGATAATGTGATGTTATTTTCAACTAGCTTTCGCACGCGACTCTGTCCGCGTGGTATTATAAAAACAACAGTAAGTAGCCTATGTGTTCTTCCAGACAATGATCTACATCTGTGCCAAATTTCAACTAGATCCGTTCAGCCGTTTAGACTACAAACTCAAACATACATCCATCCGTCTAAATTTTTGCATTTATACGAGTAATATTAGTACGAAAGTATGATTTGTCAACTAGTTATTGAATTAATTATGCATATTATGACAAAAATAATTAATTATTACTAAAAGATTAGCCAGTCAGTTCAAAGTTTTTGTGTATTTTCGTCACGTACTACTGAAGTTAGATCGTGATCAGTTTACAAAGTTTCATTTATCTCACTTACTTTAGACTGTCGCTATGACAATTTTTTGTATTTCTAGAAAAAATCATAGTTTTGTTAGTTCCAATATTAAGAGAAGTAATCTTGCTCATTTTAGTAAATAACAAATTGTTACTCACAAAAATATATTAAAACAATTTAGTCTTAATTCCAAAATCTGTATAATTCATCAATATAAATACGACTATGTGTAGTAATAGATTTGATTAAAATCATTAACATTATTTTGTATTGGGTACGTTTTTCCAACTCCACAAGTAGCAGTTTTTTACGTTCCGTTATGTTATATCTGTGCGTAATACAATTATGATAGTTATTTGTTACAATGTTACCGTGACGTTGAATAATTAAGCAGAAACAGTCTCGTGTCGTGATGTATCACGGCGTCTCCCGCCGCCGCGCCACTCACGGCGACAATTAAATCTACGCTCCATTAATTTACGTGTAACACATATCTGAACAACGGCAATCCTACGAGGAAAATGCATTATTTTTGATTTGATGTGAAGCTGTTTATCTCCAAATATAAATGTTCTCCGAAATAAATAAAGAATGATTTTTATTGAAAGTTCATGGTAAGGAGCAATACTGCATACTTTTGTTGTATAGCAGATAATGTTATTAGCAGGGTAGGAGAAATACAATGTAGGGTTAAGGAGGGGGATAGGTTTTCTTTATTTTTGATTTATTTCGACGTATATATTTTAAGATTCTTATTAAATTAGATTAGTTTTAGTATGAAGAGAAAAAAGATATACGATGAGTAAAAGATGTAATTTTAGAAGAGTTTGTAAGAATAATAAAAAGGCGGAAGATATCAAGTTTTATTAATTTCCACGGGTCAGTCCTACCTACAGCAATGCAATAATTCTATTTCGCTTTGAATAAAAAAAATCGGTTTCAAAATAATAAAAAAAGAAAGTTATCTTTACTTTGTGTTAGGCTGCGTCTTCGTAAGACCGTGAGAGAATGGCAAATGCGACGGAGAATACGTGAATGGCTTTTGTTTTTGAAGCTGCGCTATTTAACTCCGGGAACAAGTGTAAGTAGGGGGTTAAACATTCACACAATTTGAAGAAACAAAAGCATCTTTTAAAATAGTATACTTGTAACGTTATACTTATTTTAATACGTAGTCGAATGAACTTGGCCTTGCTTTCCTGATAGTATGTAACTAAAACACTGCCGTAACACTAACTTAAAAACATCATTTTAAAGGAAAAGACAGATAATACAAAATCCTTCAACCTTTTACAAACACTATCTAGCAAAATATATTATCTATTGTCAAATTTATGGAATTAAACTGTACTTTATGCGTAATTATGGATATTATTACCGAATACAATACAATATTGAGGTAAACTAAGCCTTTTTGCTGCTGATTAACATATTGTATTGCTTTATTAATCAAACAATTGTCAAAGTACCTCATTGTAATGTACCTCGTAAAGTTTACCAAATTCTATTTAAAAGCACTGCGCTCGTGGATAATTAGAACCCAATGGATGATTTGTAATTTGCATTTATCTATTCAACATCATTATCAATTCGCGGATTGCGATTACCAATTCCTGTTTTGGCAACTTATGGAAATCGAATATATTCAGTAAATTGGGTTAGTATTTACTATGCAATTTTTTCATCTGGTAAAATAATGTTCAGTTGAGATGAGTTCAGATGAGTAGCCTATGTGTTTTTCCAGATTTCATAGAAATCCGTTCAGCTGTTTAGGCTACAAACTCTAACAAATATCAATCTGTCCAGCTAAACTTTCGCATTTATAATATAAGTATGAGTATGAAGTATGTTTAGTATGATTGTTGATACCATGCAAGTATGTCATGAATCAGTGCGGGTTTGCTGACGTATTTGAGTGCGATATATCGCCATCTGCCGGCGGACATAAGACGGTCTTGGTTTTATCATTTGTCGCATTGGTTGACTTTTACGAGTCTCACGAGATAAAACAGACTGATATATCGCAAAGCCGCCGCCTGTGGTCGTACGTACTAATTTTATGACAATAAACCAGCAACTTTTGACCGCAACCTTTCTAGTATAATTTCACATTTACGTAGAACGTAGAAACGTTTTGTCTAGAAATATAAATATTTTAGAATTTTCCTAAAAGTACACAAAATAACAGAAAAGAAAACCAATGCGGGTAATACAGGATTTTTTCAATGTTAATAGGCCTTTATTATTTGTAAACTTACACTATTTTAAAAAATGTTTCTCCAAACGTTCGCAAACTTTACTAAAACTTTATAAAGGTTTTACATTTCAATCCTAAATCAGTCCAAAACATAAGATTAAGTAGGTCTCGCTTTTATTCCACTTCTTGTTGTTTGAAAGTAAAAATTTTCTTCTATTTATCTCAAAATATACATTAAAAGTTCCGGCGCTTTTTTCAGAATTGCATATTTACATCAGAGAATTTCCACGCGAAATATTGCATCAGAGAATTCTTTGCAATAACATAGAAATACATTTTTATCAAGTTCAAAACAAACTGAACAATTTGAAAGATTGTTTTACAAAACTCAATTACGTTCGTATGACTACAGATAAAATTAGTGATTTGTTTCCAATATTTTAATCATACTAATATTATAAATGCGAAAGTTTAGATGGATGGATGTTTGTTAGACATTGTAGCCTAAACTGATGGACAGATCTCGATGAAATTCGCCATATATGTAAAGTATAGTCTGGAAGAACACAAAGGTTTTAATTTTTAATTACTCTTGCATTTTTTTTTTCCACGCGGACAGATTCGGGGACGAAACCTAGTAAGTGAATGTTTTCATGTATTTAATTTAGTAAAATCATTCGTCTGTGACTAAAGCTCAACTTGAAATAACTTCAAGCATTACTCGTGACATAGTTGTAGTTCTTATCCATTTGAAATGGTACGAACGCGTTGTCGCTCGTCTGAATTATTTAATACGTCGCGCTGCGACGGTGACGTATCGTGACGTTTATCGCTCCTCGTTTGTGTTTCTGCAGGGACGTACAACCGACAACCCTAATGGAATACAACGCATTGATCCCAGCACAATATGAATATAGGAACTTTGGAAAACATGCGTTAAATGTTTACATAATCAATCACATGTTTACCGGTTGCTACATTGGTTATCTTTTGCAACCAGATATAACCAATAACGTAAAGCTGTTGCTGCGGTTTTTTTTATAACATAAGATGGCAAACGAGCAAGCGGCCACCTGAATCCGCCAAAATGGCGAAGCGAC
>NW_013525157.1:5401092-5427223 GCF_000836215.1 Papilio polytes
ATTGGTTCCATTTCAAGCCTGTCTTCTGTGTGGTCGTGGTATTACACCGGGCATGCCGGCCCATTCGTGCTAAGATGTTAAAGCGGGCACTACCACTGTTAATAAGAACCAATGGTTCTTCGAGACTTAGGATTACCCTGCCTCAAAATATGTGCTAGAAACCGTAGCTCCTGCTGCTGATGTTAATTTTCATTTTATTATCGAAACCTAATTAGTTATAGCAAAAAATCTTTAGTGTCTCCGGCTTGAAACGGAAAATGAAATCATTTTTTGGACATCATTGGCATATAAAGATTTGGAAATTTTTTTTAAGTTATAATTTTGTGTGGCTCTACTAGTATATAACAGTGTACCGTGGAAGTCATTAATGTTTTTTTATATAAATCACTTGATCTGGCTTTACGTATAAAATTTAATTTTATAAAGTGTACAGCAATGTCACGCGATTATTAATGAGTTCGTATTCGGAGAATGTCGATAAATTAAAATTTCTAGAAATCCTGTAATTAGGTAAACGATATCACATCGTTTCTGACGAACCGTTTATTGTTAAATTTCTTGTAACTGCTATTTATAAGTAGCAAATAATATCACAAACGTTAGTGACAGTAAGTATTATTTAGAACTGGGGTGAAAATACATTTACGCAGTGTTGTAGAATGTCGCTCACGTTCCAGATATATTTTGTAAGTTAGAATGTTTGTCTTACTTTAGGCAAGGAAATGCCAGAAACTGCAACGATATCTATTTGTTACACCCAGTTATTGTATTTTATTCTAACATTTTTTAAGAACACCAATAGCTTAGTATATTGTTAATTGGATACTTCTAACGATAGTGCGAAATTGTAAATTTTTCGTATAATTATACATTGTGTTTTAATTATTAGTTTCTAAAAACTTACATTTCTTTCTATATTATAATCGTCACAATTGAAGTCCAATAACTCAATTTAAACCTATTTATGGAACACAATGAAATTGTAAATACTTTTTTATCGCTTTCGCTATAAGTATCATGTTTATTTTTTACTTTTAAATACTAAAGGTGAACAAAGCTTCAAGGGTCAAAGACATTGTTTAATGTGATGTTATCGTGTTTGAACATATTTATTTCCATATTTATACTAAACTAAATATAAACTGAAAATATTATTCTGGAAGAACATATTTTTCTGTTTAAATATAATCTTATGAATATTTTAGCTTCTATAAAAATTCCGGACAATGGAATTTCTTGCATAAATTTAATTATAGTGTAGTTTTATGAGACCACAAATATGCCACGCATGAGCCGGCGCGGACCGCTTTTATCCCTTAATGTGTACTGTTCCAGTGCGCGGGATAGTGCAAACCGGAGCTCAGGAATTAAGAGCAGAGCCTCGTTGCTCGTTATATAATGAGATAAGAAAACACGCCGCATTCTAAGACGTTATACTGTAAATAAATGCTTACACAAGCCGGAAGAAATTTATGCACGAATACGGCTTCGCTAGCAAAAACTACTAACTGCTGACCCACTGGTTCTTCCTTATCAATGGATATTGCTTTAGCTGATGATGCTTTAGCGTGTTTAAATAGATAAAAATCTAAATAACTGTGGCTTAGTTTAGAGAGTCGACGAGATCGTATGAGAAGAAGCGTGACAGTGTTGAATTTCAACATGCAAGTTTAACCAGCTACTTGCCCGTCTCCATACCAATCACAGCTTTGTGTACAGTTTGAATTTAACACCATCAGTGACGTGAAGTCCAATCGAATCACAAAAGTTGTATTAAAAAGGCCTTCGATAAAAAGAAAAATGTTTAATTATTCCGAAGAGAATATGATAAATGCTTTTAACGAGACAAAAACGGGCACATTTATTTGATTTGAACTAGGAAAATAACATTAGATTTTCCCATTATCTGATGCATTTACCCTAAGATATTCATATGAAATTTATAATACGAAAGGAATACTTTAATTAACTGGCAAAAGGTGAGATAAAGTTTTAATTTTCGTAGAGCAGTGAATTCATTTAACAAGACTAATTGGTTTAAGCGTATGTAATTACACAACGGAGAGAAAGTCACGTATTGTAAAAGTTAACAGTGTCGCAGTATCGCCTGAATTGTTTAATTTTATTATAGATTTTCTAGAAGTTTCTTAATTACTTAATTAGCCATGAAATCAAGTCCACAAACATGTTCTGTGTTATTTAAATGTTTTTTATATTATTGTATACATGATTTGAAATATTTACTCAAGATATTTAAAAATTCCTTTTCTATTTTCCTTGTAATATCTATCAAAGGTGAAATGCTTTAGAAATTTTGTCTTTACGAAGATTGCGAGCATCGCGTCATCGCTCAATATGCCTTGGTTTCGACGTAAGAGGACCCTTTTCACGCATAATTTAGCCGTTGCGGTCGCAAATACTCCGCTACACCTCGATGTCATTTCGCAAACTTGTGACTTGTTTATAAAGTAGATAATGGAAGTACGTCATGTATCTAACCTAAGTAACTTCAATTAAGTTACTTAAGAATAGTAGGTATATTCATTTTCCAATAAATGCGGTCAACTCTATTGTGGATTTTGAGCAAAGATTTGGTAAAAAACTGAAAAACATAACTGATAAAAGATTTCGGTGACATGTTTGTTAAAGTCAGTTATTAGTAACAAAATACGTCGTATTTTTATTACTTTGTAAAATAATAACTTTATTACGGTCCATATAGCTCGTAAATATTGCACAGACATTCGTAGAATCTGTCATGTCGAATGAATTAGAAAAAGCTCCCTAAAAGCTTTTAGAATACAACTGGCCGACAAGTCCCCGAACCAGCTTTTATGTCTGCCTTGTATATTTAATGATGGTCATACAGGTTATCTGATTTGACACGGCCGTATGATTCTTTTGAATAGGAAAATTGATTTATGAATATTTGCATCAAAGGATTTTAGGAAAACATCTTTGTTAATGTTATTATTTATTAGTTATAATAAATATTTGTATTACAAAAGTATCAAAGTGTAAGTTACATCGTAAAAAATAGCAATATTATAAAACTGCCTTAACGATTAAAATTATTAGAGGAAAGTATCCATTTTATCTAATTACTTCGTATCTTTACTTCAAATTAAGGTCAAGGGCTAATTCAAGTAAATTTCGAATAAAGTAACTCGATTGGTAAAATTTAAAGGTTCATTTATGTATTTTCAAGGCCACTCGAAGTGACGGAGAGATGTAAATGATAAGATGTAATTAATGTTACTAATTAATAAAAGTTACATTTAATTAAGAAATTTAATGAATAACCATCTTTAGCTGGCTTTAAAAATTAAAGATTTCTTCAAAGTATTAAAAATGACTAACATTGATATTTTTTTTGAAAAGCTCATTATAGTTACATTAATTAAAAATAAAAGACCATACTTTAAGGTTCTAATTAATCCAGCTTACATCAATTAGTTGGCCTTTGTGAGTACTAGTGTTTCATACAAAGAACACAACATTATATGTTTTTTTGTAATAGCCCCAATTAATGTCGAGGATATTAGATGTGTTTACTTCATTTCGTTATATTCTATGCCCAGTATCTACTTATGTGATTGAAATTTGAAATTGATAAATGAGTAGATCAGTCTGAAATACGACTTGACTATATCGTTTTATTTTTAAATAGCAAGCGGAGTAATTCGTAAGGAAACGCATTTTTAATAACTTTATGTTATATATTATTAACTAATCGAAACATGGGCTAGTGTTGGATAAGTTAAATGTTACTTGAAAACTTTAAGATCCTCCAGTAGTTTGTTAAATATTTTATCAGTGTGTTTTAGTATTCTCCGAGAGTTTACATCTCGTTAAATACTTCAGACAAACGTGGCACTTTAGCCAACTCACATCTTATAAAAGTTAAACTTACTGCACTGAATTAACTGAATTGTTGCACATAAACTAATTAACGCAAACAAAAATGTACTAATTTGCAGTGTACTATTGTACTACAATTAAGATTGTGTTTCACAGGAATGTTGTCTACCCTAGATAGTCTCTATATACGAGAATGTAATATTAGATTTTTCTGTTTTAAAATTACGACATTTACTATAGTTTTCTAATATATAGTTATTTTCAAAGTTTTTTCCACATGAGCGATGTTCGTCTATGTTAATCCTAAGCGCCATCTGTGGGGACGACCCGAAACATTCATAAGAGTAGGATTAAGGCAACATAAGTCGACGCGCAAACAAAGAGCCTCTTCTTCGTCCTTTTTCCCTTTACTCGGCTACGATCGATCATCGCTTTGACTTTTTATGTTATACCTATGATGTTAACTACTGATCGCATATAAGCTAGATTTTAAAATTTTTTTATGTAAAAAAACAACATTTTAAAATTGTAGATTTTGCATTAAGTTTACTAATTATTTTTAATTTGAACTACGCTTAGTTCGATTTAATCCTTCAGTGACTCGCATTTTACAATTCAAGTGTAATTCCATGCATTTCCATTGTGTAAATTTCAAATAATACATTGTATCTAAATAAATCAAATAATAAAAAGTGTAATCTGACAATCGGAAAGTACTTTCGTATGCCAAGTTTCAAACGAAATACTATCGTTTGATACATAACTCAGTCCGTGCAATCACAATGTCGGTCGCATGCCTATTTGCGTTTATACGTACCATTCATGTCGCTTCACACAGAACAGATTCAGTATTTTGTTGGAAAAGGTTATATTTCAAACAACGGGTAAGCATTAAATTCTTTAGCGAATATTTACTAGTTATCTAACTATCTAATAATTTAGTTTAAATTACTGTCGAGATCTGATATAATCTTTTAAACATTTACTTTTAGAACTCCTTAAACATTTTCTTGGATTTACCGGATGAACAGTCCCATTCTTTAGTTAGAACTAAGCGTATGTAATGTTTATTATTTTAAGTCTCTTACCTGTAGGATTTGCTACGTCAGAGAAATAATATGACGATGTTTCCACCACAAACTCTCTTCCCATTGGTTTGATAACTAAGCGGCAATGCTCAGCCGCTTGCATTTCTCGCTGGCTCACCGTTTATCGGTATTTAGCATTGAAATATCTGTATGCGGTTCGGAATGACCTAGCTACGCTTGTTGACAATATTAATTGGTGCTGTGTAAAGCGGTTATCTCTCAGATGAGATTCAATTGTTGTTCAGCTTTTAGTTACTTTTTACTTAAGAGCCTTATTAGGTTCTAAGAGGCTTTCCCATTTGGATATCCACACTAAAAGATCGATTAGGGGACCAGTTAACGGCTGTTCGCTTAGTATTCTATTAATAGTTTCCTTCTGGCGTGAAGTCTAGTTTCCTTTATTAATATTGCAGCTGTTAAATGCAATACGATTGATAGAGTTCTTAAGAATATTATTCATACCCCATATATTTACTAAATAAGTAGAGTGGAGAGAAGAGAATAAAATTATTAATCAGGCTTTCGATTTGTTGTATAATGTAGAATTTCCTTACATGATTTTTAAGAATTTTATTACTTTTTTTCTTTGAGTTTCCGTCTAAGTTACTTCCAATTGGTAAACGACGTAAGTATATTAAAGTTTTAATGATAAAATATTCTCAAAGTCTTTGAAGCTTAGTTTATCGAAAGAAAATATGTAAACGTAAATCTGTGTGTAAACCTCTATACGGCGTTCCGTCTTTATTCTTCCGTTGTATTTTTAATGACGGCGCATTGCTCGTGTATTTACATTATACTAGAATTTTATTATGAAACAGTTTTATAAGGTTTAGACTTTTTGAAAAAGATTACATCTGTATAGGGTAGTGATGTCTATCAAGCCCGTAAACAAAAGCGATAGGCAGAACTTATACATGTAGATATCGTATCGTTTATCTGTCTGTACCTTTAATAAACAAAAAATAAAAGTAAAGTAATTCTAACTTTCCTATTTTTTTGGTACAAAAAATAAATTTGGTTTAGATTACTACAGACTACGGTATATTGAAGATAAACTGTATATCTTAAAGACTACTATTAAGATAATGTTTCTAAAGTTCTTTTGTAAAATTGTGGATAAAGACGGAGAGCTCTGCGGTCATAACGCAACCGCAATCTGTGAGATACGACTGTGATGTGAGCTTTTTGTTAAAGTACTGTGGTAATGTTAACCAGGACTTTGCACATTTTTTTTGTTACATTAAATTTAAGCAGATTTAAAATACTTTTTTTTTAATAACAGAAGAACGCCTTTAATGGTGTTAGTTAGTTACAGTAAATTTAAGCTGATTTATAATACTTTTTTAATAACACAAGAACACTTTTAGTGGTGTTAGGTATGATTTTTGTATGTATGGAGTATTAGTGAGAGATACATCTTTAATCTCTATCTATATCGGAGCTACGGCTATAGATGCATATATTATTTTATTAATATCAACGAATATAAGGATTTTGAAAAAAAAAAAGCTGTGAAGTAATTATTTCAAATGTTGTCTTCATTTATATTGAAATTACTTCGTCTTATTCTTATTCCGTTCAATTTTAGCTCCTATTAACTATTTAGATGCACAGCGTGATAAACTTGATACTATAATGAATACAAAATTAAGCAAGATCAAAATAAAGTGTATGCGAATAGACTTGTATGTAAATATTCAAATATGCAGACTGTGAAAATTTAATAAAAAACACTTTATCAGATTGAATATACTTTATACTTGCTTTCGCCCGCGACTGCGTCCGAGTGGAATAAAAAAAATAAGTAGCCTATGTGTTCTTCCAGACCATACTCTACATCTGTGCTAAATTTCATTGATATCCGGTCAGCCGTTTAGGCTACAAACTCTAACAAACATCCATTCATCCCTTCATTTAAATTTTCGCATTTATAATCATTTTAATTTGACCGATGACATTTTATAAGCAAGTGTTCTAACACGTAAATAATTTCGTTTCTTTTGTAAATACATTACCAAACAAAATGTATGCAAATTACTGTATAATATGTTAAAGTATTAGCTAATTAACTTTCAAATTAATTAAATGTCCCTTTGAGGATGCGGCCTCATTAACAATCAAACATTGATTAGATTTTAATTGGTTCATTCCACTGAGTTATGAGGTCGATTCTTCGTGTAGTGTTTGTATTATTGAGGTTGTCGGAAGCCAAAGCTTATTATGTGGCGGAAGCTGTGGTGATAGTGTTACAGAATCTATTTCCGTTCAAAGTTTATGATAGACATGAATGAAATGTACATATATTGTATATACTTATACATATTTACATATATACTTTGAAATATTTTTTTGGAATTCTTCTTTATTTAATGAGTTCTTATCAATAAATTAATTAATCCCTATTTTTGTGTCTAATTTAAAATCAAATTTGGAAATCGCTTGGCAAATAATATAAAGGCTTTTTATTTATATCTTAAAGGAATAATGTTACTTATTTGCCCATTTAAATATAAAAGTTTATGTAAACACATAAAATAACACTTTGCCTACAATATAATGCGACCGAATACGATATATATTTGCAATGTAACTATTCCAATGCTATCGCTTCAGCCATAACTCAGCCCCCACAATCACAATATCGGTCGTGGAGCACATGCTATGTAGCCATTGATAGATTTAGGGCACGAATGCTAACACAATCAATTTATTTATACCTACGTTTTATATTGAATTAACTAATAACCAGATAATTTTAACAAGATTAAAATGTAAATCTTACTAATAAGTGCAAATGAAAAAGAGGCAAGTAGAGTAGCAATAAAAAAATGTTAGTCTTTTTTTCACTATATGCCAAATTTAATTATTAAAATTTCGGAAACTGGAACTGGAAAATGAGAAATGAAGTTACGTAACGCAGTGAAATAATAATTCCAATGCAATAGTAGGATTTAAAACATAAACCTACAAAGCGGAATAAGCAATCACTTAAAACAACTTGAAATGTAAAGCTCTAACAACTGCTCTAGTTAATTGGATTTTGCATGTACCCGATGCTATTAAAATGCATTTCAATTTAAAAGTAAATCAATGAGACAAAACATTTGCTTCTTGGGATATGATTAATTCCTTTCTCCTATTAAAATACGATCGCGATTCGCATTTAAAAAAATTAACTGAAGTAGTAAGTAAAATGTTTGTAAAATGATTAAGTAAATATTATTAAAATAAAAGCGATCAATTCGGGTTGTAATTGTATTGCATTGGCAGTACTTATGTTATTTATAGTTCACTTAAGGAAACACGAAGGTCCCCTGAGGTGGCATTAATTTATTTACAATTAAGGTAAATGTTGGCCTCCGATCTTTTCGTATCGTGGATAGACGTGTTATTAAATACAAACGTTAAATGTTGTTTGTGTAAACACCAATAGGAGTTTTAGTTTTTTTTTTATTTATTTAAAATATATAGTTCCCAGAAAAAAAATACCAAAGATCAAAATATTATGTAAAAATGTATTCAAAGTTTTAAAGTTTTAAGTATTTAAATAATTAAATGTCTTGTGTTAATTGACCCTAAAATAAATTAACGTAGCCCTAACGACCACGTAACATTTACATTGAACGTGACCGTAAAAGTTAGTTCGCTCGTAATTTGAAAACAAATTCTGTCGGGTATCCTCTAGCACGCTAATTTATTTAGCGTAGAGAATTGAGTAAAGCTAACTTTATTGTACAAATTAAAGTCACCTTTACTATAATTACGAATTATAGAACGTTAAGTTTATCTTAAAAAGTACAGTAGTCCTAAATATGCTATTCTTATGCTTTTAAATAACTAGAAACTTTCTAATGAAACTTTGGTAGGATGTTCTGAGGACGCCAGAGAAAGTTTGTGTCCTCAAAATGAAAAAAAGAAATTCCACTTATTATTTACGTACACTATAACAACATAATTCGAAACTTTAGTTTATTTTTTCAGCTTGACATTAAGTTGCTAAGACACTATGCGCTGTTTTGATTTCATACCAAAAAGTATGTGCACTATGCACATGCATTTATTAGAACGCTTTTTGCCGACTGTTTCTGCGTACCATTTTGATGCTATATAGTCAATAGACAATGTATATTCATGTGCTAAGCCTCAAACGAAATATTGTCGTTCCTTCTATGAGTCATATATTTATATACAACTTCTAGTATGCATATCCTGACATATGTTTCGCTGTTGCACTGTTTTTTTCATACGTACACATATGGTACATGACTTAAGTCTCTTTTGTAATGTTATAAGTTTAAAGAAGATATTAATATAATATTTAAGACTGAAATATAATAGGTTTCTTCTATGAAAGTGTACGTTATTAAAACTGCTTTATTTACAACTATATCAGTTTTATTGAAAATATACCAATATAAATTTTAGTGAAAATGTCCGAAAAATAACTCATTTTTATTTTCAATTTCATGTTCCATTTAATATGTTTTAATAGGTTTAATTAAAAGTGAAAATGTCTAATTTATTTATTTACTTATTTAAATAAGGCTTATTAACATAATTACATGACATTCATTGATTTCTATGTTTATTATCAAATGTTTGAAGTGTATCTGTAATAAAACATTCTGAGAATGTAACAACAAGGCTTTTCCATTTAATAGTAATGAAAATGTATTCAGTAAAAAGTACACAAATAACTCTGAAATGAGTTATTGATTGATTGAGCAATCTATCACGTCTGAACAAAAGTATCGGAATATTGAGTGCTTCAAATATATTGACTTTATTGTTGTGCTCACCTTATGTATTCGTGGAAATATATTCTAACTAGAACCATATAATTCTTACATTTATAATACTAAACTAAACTAAACAAAACTAAACAAACTAAACAAAAAAAAAACAATTTCTTGTTCATTATTTTTAGAGCAAAATTCTATTGCTACTTCAATTGAATAAAACAATATAATTGTCATTTCGGTAAAAAATATAAAAGAGATAACACAAATGTAGTAATATCCAACATTTTTATGCTATACTAACATAACATAGATATGAAGTCGGAGTAAAATAGACAAGTTTTCTTTCATATCTCGTATAAACGTTATTCGCCGCAGCAGCTTATTCGCAATTTTCAATCTATAGACTAGCAGCCAAGCGTTTTTGAAGCCACAAAAGTGTCTCGTTTACTCGCTACGTCAACAGCGTATCAAAATTCATTGTGTTAACTTATATCAGCACTAAATATTTTATATACTAGGTTATAAGAAAAGTAATTTGATCATAAAATAAGATTAACAACGTACAAGCTTAATTTTTCTAGTTTTTCTGCTATGTAAAATTAAAGTAGCAATTCGTAAGCTTATTGTATTACTAGTTTTTGTGACATTTTACCAAAGCACCTAATTCCTTCTAAACATACATAAGTAACATAATAACTTTTGTAATTGCTATCTTCGTATAATAACAAGCATATGAACATAAAATACTTTGCAAAAGTTAATGAATCCGTTGACGGAACAAGTTTTAATAACTCTCATTACATAATTCACTAATTCTCTATAATCCCTAAAGTATACGAGTTCCAAACTACCATAAAATGAATTCGACGTCGGATTTATTAGCAGGATGACCTGGAATAGGCGAACTTATGTCCAATATCTAATAGAGATATATGTAGACAGTATTAAGATAACTTTAGTTTTCAGTTCAGTTAATTAAATCAAATATTAATAAGGTATTTTTAATGTAATTCTGATACATTCATAGGATTAAAAGACTTTAAAACAAAAAATACAACTGATTATGTGCTATTTATTATTAAGGTTTTTAAGTAAAACATATAAAATTGAATGTAACAAAGGAATGCATAAATAATTTGTCTCATAAAAAGATAGACGAGAAATTAAACGGGAACCAAGTATCAAGTATTTGATACCAATGAAAGCTAAAATTGCTACGTTTATTCTATTCTTTCGCCTCAGAAATGTGGATTAAAAGGTTACGCGTAAAAACGTCTTTATAATGTGAAATATTGAATTCCCTAACGTCAAGTGACAGCCCGTACCTACATGTCGTATAGGCTTGTGTAACAAGTGACAGTGTACACAGTGTACAAGTGTACAGCGCGTCCCCTGCGCTGCATTAAATCTGCTGTTTTAGCCGTTTTATAAGATGTGCATTAAGTACAGATGACGTGGAACTTTGCAGAACCCTTTAAAGCTCACGTATAGAACAACACTTTTATCTTATAAAATAATTTTTAAACGAACACCAGCATAAAACCTCGTTTACATTTGCAGTTAAAATTCAAGAACTAATTAACTTAAAGCGACACTAATTCTAAGTTCTACGATGTGAGTTCACGATGCCGACATTCCCAGTTTAAGTTAGATCGGCTTTGTACCAATAAGTAAGCGTTCAGTTTCTTGCATGACTCTGTTTGGATTCATTCGCTCATAAAGTTTAACATTAGAGTTTTTTTTTTGTATTCCTTTGTTTGAGATGTATACTTCATATTGAAATTGGTTTTTGCAAAGCTTTTATATGTTTGGCACTGGTAATGTACAGCAACCGTTTCATGACATAATTTGTTATTAATTTAAAACAAAGAAAAAACTATAAATTGTTGATGTTATAGTATTTTTGAATAATTTTCGTTTATTACAATTTAATTAACAGGAACTATTTGTTACTAATGATTAATAATATTTTAATTATATCACTCGGTGTAATAATTTGCGCCCTCTATTTAAGTTTGTTTGAAAATCCGTTTGATTTATCGCGACCTAACGCTACGACCCTGTTTCAATTTACTTAAAGAGGGATCGGATGGCTAACTTAATTGTCGGCCGATAGGAGACTACCTACGGGTAAATATTATTAGTTTCTGACGATATGGTTTAAAGTTATTATAAGTTTCTCCTTAAAGAAACTTTATTTTCTATCTTGAAATGTTATAGAAAAGCAACTCTTTAGTGAGTCAAAGTTATTCTTGAAATAAAATAATTAGCATATAGATTAGTAACTTTGCGCAGCGTTGCTTATTACTTTTGCGGTAAGTTGACACTTAGATAATGGGTAAACTTTAAGAAAATGCATATTTCAAGATAAATTAGAAACGCTATACGTTTACTATATTGACATAAACCCAGTATTTTTGTTTTGTTATTTCTTATAAATAATTAATAATTTTGAGTGTAAAATTGTGAGGTAGCTATACATGATAGGAATAGGAGTGGCGGAGAAATCTGAAAAACTATTGAAAATAATAAAATGTGAACTTTAAAATAAAATAAATTTCCCAATAAAAGAGATAAACAAATAACAAACAGTCTTGCAACCGAATTGAAGATGTATTTGAGAATGCTCAATTAAACAAACCGAAGAACAACATTTAAACTTTTATTGAAACATATTTAGAATTACTTGTATTTAGAATTACATATGTTTCGAAATACAAATATGTATAAAAAAGAAAAATACAAGAGAGGATTTTTACATCGCCAGCAGTATTTACCAAATTAGGTACTCGCACTTATAACGATTTTCTTTATCCATAATTTCGAAAAATGAACATTTTTTTCTATGTCTATCTTAATGCAATGTTAATATAAAATAAAAAAAAAATCTTATATCCCAAAAGTTTTCATAGTGAATTTTCAGATCCGCAAATAAATTAATAAGGGTACCCAGTTAAGTTTTGTAGGTACGTTACACTTATAAAATAAGTATTAAAGTTTCGACCGAGGCAGCTGGTATGCTGACCCGTGCCTACTATTTTTTACTTTATAATGAATTCCTGACTTTCCAAAGTGGAATTCCGCAGCATAGCTTCAGACACTTCGGTTTTCATTTGTTTCCTTTGCATTTGAATAACACGGTCTCAGGATTGTTTCTGGAGATGTCCATTTAATTTTTTTTAAAGTAATACGAGCAATTTATTAATACACGTAAATTCAAAACAATATTACTTAAACAGAAGTAAAAAAGTGTATTTAAATATAAGTGTTTAGATTAGAAAAAATATTTATAATTTGTATAGGTTAAGTAGGTCCAGTAGTCATTGTAAACAGATTTTTACTATAAAAGTCAGTTAACATAGCTATCAGTACAAATTTCTTCAGAAATTATTCAAAATTAGATTCTAAATGGTATTGTGATGTACTTCATACATTTCTGAACTGTAAATTCTCGTCGCATAAGTTCCGTTTTAATTTATTTAGCGCCGAGAGGATCTGGCGACGTAAACTTAATTGTAAATGAGTTAAGACCACCTTCGGGAATATTGTTACTTATGGCCGGGTTAAGTGAGCAATAAATAGAGCGCAACATGAACCGTTACAGAATCGACAGTTCAATATTACTGTTTCCAATTACCTACATACTAAATGTATTGTCTAACATTCTGTATTTAAATAACATTGTTGGTACGAAAGTGGATAATAAAAGTATATCTTTTAATGAAACTAACATGCGCTTTTGCCCTTAAAAAAAGAGTTCTTTCACATGTTACCATAAATTGATGTTTATTACTAGTTAGTAGTTACCTAGTTAGGTGTTCCGTGTGGCTTTCTCCGCGTGGAATTATGAAAATTTTATTTCATTGTGTACATTTGTCAAATTATCAATAGGAAATGTCAAAATGACATGACATGACACACCTTGGCAATCGTGCCTCCCTGATGTTGGCAGCAACTTATGGTCTCTTTCCCACATTAGGGTTTACATGAATATATTTACCACCTAAGTTCAATGGCGTGAAAATAGCATAGCCTAAAGCATGACGTAAGTGTAGGGCTTTTTATTAAAAAGGATTATTCAAAATATGCTGTGATTGCTGACATCTTAGGCAACAAAGAAGTGTGTGTTTACGCTTTATTACAACAGTATAGATTTATTAAAGTTATCACAGCTGTTAAAAGCTATAAGAAGTAGCTGTGCCACATTTGCGATTGCAGTGTTTGAAATATGGCGGAACAGACCGTATCTCTGGTGAAATACGGCGCACTTGAATATATTGTATCCTTTGCACCTGTAAAACGTTATGCCACCGCGCTGTTCACTGTTCACTGTGCACTGTTCACGTAACGTAATAGTTTAGCTATCTTTACACTTTAAATTTTTCTTTTCTTAAAGGATACAAAAGACATTAATGACTTAACTGTCTTCGTTCTGATTTGCACTACGTATTATTCCCTTTATACGAAGTCTGTAATCAAATGTACTTACACAATTCACTTCGTGTAATCTTTTAATTTTTGACAGTCTAGGTCAGGGCTTCCAAAAGTCCAATTGCATATAGATACACAATTTAAAAAATTAAATTTAAAGAAGTTTAGATTTACTGAAATAATTAACTTCTGTGCATTTGTAATTAAATAAACTACAGTGTGGTTAATGTATTAATCTAGTCACGATAAAGGTTCAATATTCAATACATCTTCATCCCTCATTACAAGTCAGTGCATACGGCACAGTATGAATTCTACAATTATTTGCTCACGTTTGTAACAATCTGTGTAGGGGCAGAATGCCACTCTTAGAAAGGATTAATTCCCAACTACTTATCGCTATACTATAACAATGTAGAGCTGTACTATTTACTCAGTAGGATTTCTTTCCGTTACATAATAATAAATAATAACAAAATCGTTTATTTGAAAAGTTTTAAACTGTTGTTGGAGCATCCTTTTAAGTATAAAATACCTTTGACAGGATACTCAGTTCTTCTATAACACAGTTACACTTAACAATTCAAATAACACTTCAACCATACAATTAAACAATTTAGCACATGTATACTTATGTTAATTCTTTTATAAATGTTTGACATTCCTCTCCATATTTTTTTAAAACACAATATTAATCTTCCAAAACTCTTTGTTTTATTTCTTCATGGGCACTTGTAGATTATTTAAAATCTAATTGGTTGCCATTTTACTTTAATTATTACCTAAAGATAGTTATTTCGATGTGTTAATGATAAAGTATTGAATATAAAGGTTATTTTATTGTTCTATAGCATAAATAGGAGCCTTATAGTATTGTAAGCGGGCGAGATTGCTTCGCAAGTGAACAAAGTCTCGGGGCTTTAATGACAGTAATAATTTTGGCTGTAATCGGCCGCATGTCGTTTTGTAGCCACCTTGGGATACGGCCCCGATTTTAATCATGCTCTAGTTATACGCATCAATGAATTGTAATAAATCAATGAACATATATACATGCTGTACAGTAATAAGATACAAAATATTCGTATAATTTTTAAATTCGTTCATAAATACACAAAGGGATACGGCGATGTAGAAATTTATTTAAAACAATGCACATACCTTTTGAGCCACAGTTTACATTCATAGTAGCATTGTCTAAAAATTATTATAATGTTAGTAATATCAATAACCGCTCCTCTTAGCATCTGAATTAAAATTTAAGATTTCATGTTTTTATTACGTTTTACCATGGAGTCTTTATTTGAAATTTATTGTATTGTTTATCGGAAATGTACTATACGAAGCTATTCTGCAACATATGTAGTTGTAAGATAGTCAAACTGAATTGGCAATCGGCCGAGTTTGTTGAACTGAAGACCGGCGCTGAAGATTTTCAATATCTTGTATTAACAATAGTATTCCTGATAGTTGTATATACGATACTAATATCGATTAATATGATATTTATAAGACGTTCTACTCTGATTTGAGGGTCAAAACCTCCACCAACTACATCACTAATAAAATATATCGCATGTCATATATAAAAATTCATACATTTTATGGCGGGTTTTTTAATTAAATTGTATAACTTAATCATCAAATGCAAAATAATTTGTGTAACTTGTAATAAATGTTAAATTTTCTGCACTTACTTAACTTAACTTAAACTTAACTTTTACTTATCGTGAAATCTGTTCAAGCGCAGCCTGCAGTTTATAATGTTTGCTATAATTTCAGAGTAATCGCCCATATGTCACATCGTAGTCCGCTGCCTTGGAACCTAACATCGATTTAAGTTTGCTCTAGTTTGCATAAAAATATAGAGCATTGCTTGCCCGAATTTTCGTGCTGTTAGTTGCTCTTTAAAATTTATGAGGAGAAATTATAAGGAAAGACGAATGGAAGTTTAAAAAGCATTCATAAATATTTATTAAGACTACAAAAATAAAGTAAAGTGAAAAGAATACAAACTGAACAGTTCAATTGAAAAAATAATAAGTTTACCTGTTACCTTCCTCTTCTTGGTTGTTACAACCAGCCATAAGAATCTATTCAATTGCTTGCTTGATTGTAGTTTAAATCGCTATAGGTACTGAGGCCTGTTTCCACTAACCATTGCTTATATTTAAACGTTTCTTAAACGTTTAGGGGATTCTTAGTTAAAAAATCGTATTCGCCAACAATTACGGTGAACTTAAACCTAACAGTCAGATATCTAAGAATACTTAAGTTGCTGTTTAGTCATAATGTGAGAGTCGTTATGAGTTAGTTATTCAGTCCGTCAATGTAGATTTCTATGACCTATTTAAGTGCTACTCATACGTTCAACTGAGAAATATATTTAAAAAGTATCAGAAGAAACAAAATACCTCAATTATTACAAATATCATAGAAATAAGATTGGTAAACGTTATAGAAACTGTAAATAGATCGAGTGATACTCGTCTATGCGAATATTATAAAGAGAAAAGATTTGTATTTTTGTATGTATTGAAACAGTTCAAAACTAATGGACTATTATAAAAAAATCTTTCACCATTAAAGAACACCATCATCGCTGCGTAACATTGGCTACATTTTTTACAATTTTTAAATTCGCGTGGACGAAGTCGCCAGCAACAGTTAGTATGATTTTATACGTGTAATCGAGTGAATATTGTAGTGTATCGTTGCGGCTTCGATTTAAAGCTTGCTCTGGTAAATTCATTAACGAACAGCGATCTAAATCAACGCGGACAATGTTGTGTGCTACAGTGTCGTTAGTCTTATCGGAAGAATGAACAATAAAGGCTAACAAGCTGGAACGAAAATTATTCTGCACAGTCAAAGCACACGATTTTATGTGAGCGTACTGTGAGTTGTTCGCTTTAAAGTTACATGTATGTACGAGTATCAAGGATTTTTATCAAGGAAATTTAAAGAATTTTGGGGGATATTTTTAAATGTTGAAAACTGGATATTATTGTATTTCTTCCCAGTAATTATGAAATAATAATAAAAATACATATTAATATCACCTATACTTAAAACATATATTAGTTTTTTAAATACATTCAGAGTATTTTTACTGCTACGTCTGTCTTAATTATAACAAAAGACGTAGGAGTTTATTTAATATGTTAATATGTTTCAACCTTTTGTCATATGTTAATTCAATAGATTGGATTCTGACACATAAAATTATTTGTCTAAAATTACAAGTATGTGTTACAACATTGGGGTTAAAAATTTCAATATATTTACAAAGGCTCAATTTGCGTCTGTTATGTTAATAAGTATCCAGGAATAAAAGATAGAACCACATTTAATACTACGAGTATATGTCAAAATATTTTCCTCACTAAACACATTTGTTTTCATTACTACGTTTTTAAAGTATGAGTATTTTTATAGTTAAGTCATGGGATAACAAACCGTAAATTAAATATATTTTAGATTTCCAACAATCATTGACAATATTTTAATGTGCTTTCGAACGCGTATTTTTTTATTAATTACGATTTATGGGATAAAATGTATTTGATTTATTGTTCATAAATTGAGAATAAAAGTACAACATTTGCAAGAGAAGAAAGATTTCAATGAAAATGTATTATGAAATACACAAAAGGTTGCGTAGAGTATGCAAAAATACAAACGACCTTCGTCTTTTGAGGTGCACGTCACTGGAGTATTATGTAAATGAAGGCTCAGGTACGTGAATTGGAGCCGCTCTACTTGTTCATAATGAAGTACTGGCACGACCATCTTTGGAAGAAAATTTGCTAACCGGAAAAGCTAACCTAAAAAAAAACATTCATTCAGTTATATTTTAAATTACTATGACTTATGCGAAGAGCGGTACAGTTTATAGTTGCTGTGGTTTCCATGGTACATCAAAATATTTTTTTTTTATCATAATAGATGTTGTCCTTAATTAATGCATATTCTTGGAACTTACCTTATAAGTTCAGTTCTTAGAACGGAGATCACACTTCAAAACTCTTGAAGATTTATTACAAAGGTAATAACTGCTTCTGTCATTTTCTCACCACTCTCTCACTAATGTTAACTATTTGAATTCCAAACAATAAAATCATAAAATATCAAAGTTTTTAACAAAAAGCCGTTTTGAACTTTCGGTGACCTATTTTACGTGAATAAGATAAAAGTGAAAATCAAGGTTTGTTTTTCTGAAATATTTGGTGAAAAACTTTTCGTTGGCGTCATATAAGGAAAACGTGGAAAAGGATTTATCAGCACTTGAGGCCGGACCTTCCGCGCGCTATAAATTTTATTGCGTTATGATTTAGGAGCACGTTTATGATTTTATGGTAAACATTTTGTATTTTTACCTTTGTTATCTTATATATTTTTATTATATAACTAACTTAAATATCTTATTATTTTAGAAATTTTTAAAGGAGAGAGATGATTTGATCTAATTTTTTTTGTGTTTAGTTCCAAGAGTTTTAAATACTTTTTAAATCTCTTGTAAAATTGTCTAAGATATGGGATATTGAGTGCAATAAACATTTCGTTAAGATGAAAACTGATCGTTGTAATAAGAACACGGTGGACGTCAATCAGACACTTCGTTACCGAAATGACATGCAATTTTCTTTCGCTGACAATACTTTAAATGTCTTAGTTTTGCTTTCCTCCAAGACCAACCCGTAAAATTATATAAAATTTATATATATTTTTATAGCGTTAATACAGCATTAAACCAGTAACCAACTAGTAACCCCGAATAATTATTTTGTGCAATATGTGAAATGAAAAAATATTTAGAGTCGTCTTCATCAGTTCCCCACTAAGGTACTCGAGCATGCACTATGTTAAAGATGCCTATAACATGTCTCCGTCGATCTTGCTGGCCCACTGCGGATTGGTTGACTCAAATCTTTGAATGTCATTATTGAAATGTGCAGATTGCATCACGATGGCTATCTGTACTTACTGGTATTTATTTAACTATATCGGGATCAAATATTCACATATTTATTGCTTAGCGTTGCAGTAACAATAAAGCGGCTGTATCGGATATCTCAATAGCGTAGCAGTTTGTTATTCAGACGAGCAGTCCTTAATTACCTGGCCGCCCGTTTGCTGTTGACAGATCCAATTATACTTAAATCGGAACTGTTTAATAGCGAAAACACAATGTTTCTTAAATTAAACGATTACTAATTTAACAAATTTTTGAGGAAAGGAAAAATATTTTTTTTTTAGAAATAACGAACATTATTTGAAATAAAATAAAACAATATTTATTAAAAACAATACTTACAAACCATATTAATGTAGTAAAAATAAAAAAAAAGCTCTTGGTCAAAAGGAGAAGGCTCAGCTGATGCGGTCTCCAGCTTGTCACTAAAGGCTGCACTTTTCAGCCTCCCCTATTTATATTATTTATTTAGTTTCACTTGTAGAGTTAGGTACGTAAAATATATAAACTCTGTGATTTGTGTGAGTATCACCACTTAAATATTTTTCATAATTGTTTTTGGCATTTGAGACTAGTACAATTTAGTACTTAAATCTATGTACATATATAGAGAGTGTTTAATCCTAATGTTTGTGATAATATTTCCCAGTTCACTGGCACAAAGGAATGTGTTGATTTATCAGCACTTGAAGTCGGCCCTTCCGCGTGTAATAAATTTTACTGCGATATGATTTAGACCCTGATACATGTTTTTACGGCACACATTTTACCTTTTTTGTTTGAAACTATTGTATACTCTATGTCAAATTATATATGAAAAACAAAAAAAAAAACAATTTATGTTCAGTATTTGAAGTGTTTTGTGTTATAATAATTTAAATGACCGTAACAGTGTATTGAATTTTCAAAATTGAACTTTACGAAAACATCAAATTATTTTTACCGAGAGGAAATAAAGAGATTGAAAAATTTACGTAAAATGAAAACATCGTCCGCTACTTAATTGTCATCGTCAATTTTTTTTCAATAAAAGCTTTTTATTCCGATGAGTAAAGCTTACTGAGACCGACACTTAACCATGAACTTGCTTTATTACCTTTAAGGTCAAGTACAATGAAAACTGAATTCTGTTCATAAACTTTATCACTTCGTATAAAAATACGTATTTTACAAAATATTTTATCTAAGTGTTATAATTCATAATTGTTTTTATAGAAATAATGTGGTCTTACCTACGACATTAGAAATAGATAGGAGGAAAATCCATAAACAAGACCCGTTCTCCTTTCATCCTTTCAATATAACAAAACAAACTTAACTAACTTGATATTATTATAATAGAGCGGTAACAAGGTAATATCGTATTTCTCTATAGCACGCTCTTTGTATTAAAGTCTACTATAACCTGGTTGCTGATATGCCGTTGACAGATCCAATTATAAGTAAGCTGAAACCGTTTCATTTCCTGTCATCGTGTTTCTTCAGATATCTAATTAGAATGAAACTATGATCGTATTGAAATCAAAGATTTTCATAGTGTTTCTTCGTAAGGCGCTACAATTTATGGAAGGTTCAGAATAATAATTATTATTGTATAAATATCTAGTAAAGAAACTTATTTCTTTTTAAGTCAAGTATTTGCATCTGTTAATTACCATAATTTGTTATAGAAGGCTGAAATATGATGAGATTAGAATGGCTTTCAATTTTAAAAAAGTTATCTACAAATTATTATATGTAATTTTTAGTAAAGTTTCTCCTGTACTAAGCTTAAGTTTATTACTTATATTTAGTGTACTTTACTTATATAAAACCACGTTGAATTGTTAATGGAAGTAATCCAATGCTTTTGTTTATTTAAAATGTAGAATCTTATGATACAAGAGAAGTGACGAGATTTGCTTATACGAAAACATTGTAGTTAATACCTTTTTCTAGACAATTATCAAGATTCAAATCTTTTATTTTACTAGTGTTTAATATGAATGCCTAGAAAAAGACTGTTATAAATAATATTTCAATCAATTAGTCTTTGAAATGAAAAGCAAAGAGTATAAAATATTTCTGTATTTAGAAAAAAATCGATGTTATAATTGTAATTACAAATATAATATGCTGGCAAGCATTCTGGCAGTTTGTTATAATTAAGCTCAAAATAATTTGCATGACAGGCCACAACATTAGTTAGAATGTTACGCAAAATTGTTTTAATTGACATTTCAATTACATGTGGCTTAAAATGAATTAATGCAGATGTTTACGACGAACAATGTCAAATAAGTATTCTATAATAATTTCTGTTTCAACTATTGCACAGAAGTTATTTTGGATTCTTCTATTGTTCGATTTTTAATAAAGGGAACTGTACAAAATCCGCATTAATTTATATGGTTACAAGTAAACAGTTTCACTACATTGTCTTTTAATTGGACTATAATAAATCCATTTTTAACAAAAAATAATGGGTTGTCTTTGTTCTATCATTGCGGCCATTCAACTTACATATATTAATTAATCTAAATTAACATTTTTTTTCAATTATGTAACTACCTAAATGCATTATCGATCAAATTTGGATACCAAAAGGTAGATTATCAGCTACATGTTTTGTCAAAGACGTTTTTACTAGTCAGAATGTGCCGAGTTTAATTTTTATATGAATTTTGTTGCATATATGTTGTTTTATAATAAAGTAGCTGTTGCTCGCGACTTCGCCCGCGTGGAATTAAAAATAATTGTAAAAATGTGTACTTGTATGTTATTTGGTGATACCATAGACTTTTAATGGTGTAAGAATTTTTGAAAACCGTCCAGTAGTTTTTGAATTATTTCAATAGATACAAAAATACAAATCTTCCCTCTTTATAATGTTAATGTAGATATGGACTGAATTGTATGTATACCTAAATGAAATGCCATACTCATAATAATTTTTAGTTAAGTAACATTTCTATGGTTATATGGCGACCGAACACCGTTTTTCAATTAAAATTGTTTTCCGTAGTATTCTGTTAATTCGCACCATGTTGCCGACATGTGAATGATTTAGATCCTCGTTAACTGCTAAACTTTGTCAGACTTAATAGCGTTCATCTAAACATAACATACTTGAATTTGTACCACTAACTTTCACAACAATTTTAATAAAAGAAAAATACCATAAACACATTTCAACACAATTAAAAAAATGTAATACATAATGTATGTGTAGCCTATAAATATTCAGAAATAACCTACACAATGTAGTTTTTCATTTGCAAATAAATAAAACAAATGAAAAATGACACAGTATACAGAACACATTGTACACAGTGTACACAATACACACCATCTGTGCATCATTTCTTAACTTTCGACAATAAACCCGGTTACCCATTTACACTGAAAACAAATTGCCGACCTTTTGCCTTCTTTATGAGATCCCTGTTGCCATTGTTAACTTCGCCTTGCTAAATTATTTACTTCCTACGGCGCTTGCCTTAGAAATGACGCCATTGCATTTATAACACTTGTTTTTAATTTTATCTAATTTGTAAGCAACATTTACTTTGTATCAAGCATTTCTGTATTCATTTTAATTCAACACTTTAATGTTAATTAAAGAAGGCGACTATAGTTGCAATTGTTTTGTGAATAAAGAATTCGTTCCTTTAGATTTATGTAAAAAATAAATAAAGTACAATGTAAAGTTGTGTTTTGTTTTGATTCAAATTAAATTTAATTTTGATATCGAACACACTCATAAATCAGGTCAAAAACAATGGAGTTTTAATAATTTCTGTTACAAAAGATGCGTATTTTTATTACACGATATTTCGGAACTACGTAACTCTGAAGTGCTCTTTGTTTCATTAATTTACTTACTTGATATATTACAGTCGACGAATAGTTCGCCTTCATCCTGCGAAAATTATTCTATACTAATTAAAATAATTTCACGGAATATGCAAAGTGAACTTACGACTGGTGCGAATGATTTAGTGCCTTGTTAATGGGTTAACTTCGTCAAACTTAATCTCTGAATCGGGCAGTCATGTTTATAATTTGCGAGCATCTAAGTGAAAATTATGTGTTATACGTAAATCATTTTCAATTGTAATTTCATTTATATAGTTTGATGAGACGGTTTGTCTGTACGTATCCCTATGAAGCTCTTATCTAAGTCAGTTGATTTGATTAATGTACATACCATGTAAACAGGAGTATACCTTTTATTTTATTTTCTGGATGGATAAGTACAGTCATGTAGCTAAATATTACCTATAAAACAATATCAACATGACTCGCTCCTGTAGCCCAGAAGGGCAGGCAAAGATCACAGACCTGTATTTGACGTAGTCTTGACACACCTTTTCGCGCTTCTTACACATTCCAATATCTATTTACTAAAGATGTCTAATTTTTTTAAGTAGTTGTCGGAGTGGGAAGTGTGAATTTTAAGTAGAGATGAATGTAGCATATATATTACAATCTTTCGCTATAAAAACATTGTTTAAACGACGTAATAAATGTATCCATCGTGGTCTTGGTCTACCTCATTCATACTTATCGCTTTGCCACTTACTTTCTTTTCATAGAAGACACGAACTGATCGTTTTAATCAGGACTCAAGCCCGGGATGTCATCAGGCACTTCGTTATCGGAACGACTAGTAATTTTCTTTCGCTGACCGACTGAGTTTCCATACGTTTTCACCGCAAATGTCTTATTTAGTTCCTTTTTCCGTGACTCGTGAAAATAAATAATATAATATTAGTGTAATTAAATTAAAGCATTTTTCTATTTACTTGGGCAATTTGACCAAAAGAGTTTCCTAATATACAATTCAAAAAATTGTTACTTTCAATAGGAACTTATTCAAATACATTTTTCATGTTGTAAAATACGAGTATAATTTATGTCACCATTGTATAGTGACAGTGCAAAGCCTAGTAATTCGTATTTACTAGTACTATTATCCTATTTAATGATTAAAGGATTTACCTGGAAATAGAGAATGAAAGGATTTATGTTCAAAGGCTTCGAGCTGTAAGCAAAATTTGTGTTAACTAGATTCAAAAGTTCAATTACAATAGGATTTTAATTTATCTATTTATTTATTTATGTTATTATTACTATTTATTTATTTATCTACTCATTAAAATATGTCATATATCCTTTCTTTTAATCTTTCGTAACAATTTGACATACTTTACTAGAAGAATAACATAATTTATACGAGATCGAAGACGGAGCGGATCGCTCGTACAAATTAAATAAAACAAACTGAACACTTACGAATTCACTCAGATTCATCCATCGTGTTTTACGACAGTTGTAACCCAGTTACGACCGTAACGTTGATTGAGTTCTTTTCATAAAAGGCGAAAACTTATCGTTTTAATCAGGACGCGACCGGGCCGCGTTATCAGGTGCCTCGTTAGCTCAATGATCAAGTTTTTTCTCTGACCGGCAGTTTTCGAATGCTTCCTTTAACTACCAATGAATTCAAACTGGTAGTCTGAACAGTTATTAAATAATAAGACTTAAAATTACATTTTCATGTTTGTCGTTTCAAGTACAGAAACATTTACTTGTAATAGTTATATTAATTCCCAAGGATAAGTTCTAGATTTTTAATAAATTATTTTATTGTTTTATCCTTAAAACTTCTTATTCAGAAACGTAAAATCTTAATTCCTGAAATTAACAAAAAAAACCATGTAGGCAACAAATCCAAAACGTAATATATTATTTTAATTAGAGTCAATATATTTTATATTACATTCTGTTCTAAAACATGTAATTTATTTGGTCTTACGCGTTCATAAATCAAGTTTGGCCGGAGGATATGCGAACACGCAAAATGTCCGCAATAATTTGCTTCCAAAGGGTCGCACTATCGCTTTGTCAGTACTCATAAAATTCTTTCGAATAAATTATAGTTCGCACTTTTTTAGTAAATGTCCACCATATGGTTTAAATTATTATGATTATTTAAGCTGTTGGTTATAGTTAGAGTTTCAAGATTTTATGTTAAATGTTGTATGCAGTAGCACGTAATATTAATAAAGTATTAAAGAAAAATAAAGAATGTTTAGATAAAAAACTAAATTCCGGCTTTACAGCTATCCAATCTTCATGACAATATAATCAGATGAAGTTGACGAGAAGCTTTAATAACGCCATCTATTTGCGAGAACTGTGCGTTATGTTCGGAATTCACGTAGTTTCATAGAGCGCCGTTAGATGACACTGCTGACAAACGTAGTTTAGAGATTGACTGTAAGATGGCGCTGTAGCATGACAAACTAACTTAACAAAAATGCGAAATTCAAAAACCTTTTTGTGTTTTTAGAATATTATTTTTCAGTTTAATTTTAAACTTTTGTTTAAAAAGAAGATTTTTTTAAATTTTTGCTCTAAGTAAATGAAAACCTAGTAAACTTTTCTTTGGATTTAATACGTAAATTTTGCTGTGTAAATAGTGACGCATGTACATACTTCTGATTCTTTAAAAATTTTAGAGAACACGTGACTTTGAGAACGTAATTAGGGTAAGAAAATTATTAGCTTGTCCATAGATTATGAAAATACCCACAAAAGTTACAATAAACACGGTCAGGCATGCAGATTATTTCTCAAATGTATGAGTTGAGGAATCTTGTTCCATGACAACTTGCAGTTGCGTCGCTCTTTGACATTTGTTGTCAATATATCGTGGCTCGTTGTTGGGAAACTTTTCAAAATTGGAATTCCGAAGTTGGGAGCGACGTGCTGGGTCGCTCTGTCTCAAAGGAAATTCGACAACGCCGCGAATTCACGTGTGAGTTGAATTATCTACTTTTGAGCTGTTATTGAATTAACCGCATGTGAAATTGAAAAACAGAAGGAAATAACATGAGTTGTTCTTGTTGTTAGATTCAAATACAATTTGAAGTCTTTAGTGTCCATTATTTGTTTTGTGACGACCGTGAGGTTTTATTTAAAACCGTAGCAAAATTTATACTAATATTTATACTAATATTTCCTTATACTCAGTTTATTCCTAAGTT
>NW_013525157.1:5427564-5448643 GCF_000836215.1 Papilio polytes
AAATACAATTTGAAGTCTTTAGTGTCCATTATTTGTTTTGTGACAACCGTGAGGTTTTATTTAAAACCGTAGCAAAATTTATACTAATATTTCCTTATACTCAGTTTATTCCTAAGTTTAAGATACCGCATTTATTTGTAAGGCTGTTGCTGTTTTTTTAAGTTTTGTAGATTTATTTTCGGGTAAATTTCCATACATTTGTAAAATAGTGTTAAAACATACCGCAACATAGGATTTAACATTAACATAATAATGCGGGCGCAATTCACCGCCGTGTCTGCGGCTTTGTGCGTCAACTTGCTGCCAGTTGCCAGTCCCGGCTCTATAGGGGCTGTCTACACCACTTAGTGCTATGGACGGACAAAGCAAGATATTTTCACATAATTACGGTTACTAGCAAATAACAGCTTTAGAGCGGGCGCAGACCTCTGACTTAACTATCCGCACAACTGTTGTGCGATTGTCGATAGTTACGCAGCCCATTCAACTGTTTAGTTGCATTACTAAAAATCGAGTAATGTGCGCATCTCCATAGCTTATATCAATCAATTCAAATTAAAGCGCGACTTAACAGTTGTCCGATAATTAAGTCAAAGGTATTCGCGCGGTCTTATTCGTATTTTTCGTATATCGTATTATTCGTATAATCATGTTGTCAAAATTTACTCATAGATGTCGTTTTGTTTCTGTCATAGACAATAGAATATTTGAAACACTATAAATATAGTAACATGTTTAAAAATTAAAGGTTAATTTGAAATAACAATTAAATCTTGTTATATTTAGTGAAGCGACACAATTAGTCGAATAGATGACCGTCTTAAATAATCTAGAAATAGTATATAGTAATAGTGAAGATGATACCAGCGTGGCTGTGAACATTTCAGTGTTCGCCGACAATATTTTGTAGCGCAGGTTTCCAACGTGCGACGTAAATGACCCTTATCGCGGAGCGGCGCAATCGCCTATTATACGTCAGCGAACCTCTATATTTACGTAGGTTTTGCGGAACTAAACCACAATTTGAAATTACCAATTACAACCCTGTGTTAGATTTGTTTGTGCATTCAGAAATAACATGTCATTTGCATTTATTTATTGTTTTAATGTATTAAATGTTTTGTCTTTTGCAAAATTCTTATAAGTATTTTCGGTAGTAACTTCAAGTAAGACATTAAAGTTACTTGTGTTTTAGATCAAATAGGAAAAAGAACTTACTAAATTTTTGTTTTTAAAAATTTGAGTGAAGGAATAAAAAAATATATCGTTATCAATTGAAATTTGAACAAAATAACGAATGTGAAGAAATGGTGAATGTGCACTAATGTTGCATTACATTTAGTTCCTTTTGTTTCTATAGCCAAATCACATTTCGTGCAAAGTCGTATAACGTTTCATGATAGCGTTTCATTGCAAATATCTTTATAGGATTATAAAAGTTATTGTTTAAAACGAATGGCGCAAGATGACCGGTCATTTAGAATTAATCCTTTCAACTATATCAAGCACGAGCTTTATTGGACAGCGGAAACGAGTCTAAAGTTGCATTGTGGGGGATTAAACGCAACCCAATTAAGTGGCGCGGAGTCCGTGCCTGCCTCTACTCGATATCAGATTAGCTACTCACGGGATTACATTAGTGGACGTCATACTGCGCTTATATACCGTCTTCTCTGCCCATCCAATTATATCTCCGTGACACTCAATAGTGACGGAGATTAGATTCGAAATACCGAGCTATACGTGTGAGCGATTCGATAATGACAGGCTGTTGAGAACATCATATTAATTAACATATTAGTAAACAACAAATGTTTATCGCTTACAAAAAATACTTGTTAAGTAACAATTGTGTTAGGTACTTGTTCAATTGCATAGAATAGGGCTTACGACCTGTGATAAAATAATCTTTTACTTTGATCAGATAAAACCTAAGTTGCTATTCCGGTATTCAGTCAGGATTTTACTAAGTAAATTATTCGAAAATCAATAATTTAAGTACGATCACAAATATTAAACTAGTTTTTATGTTATAAACATCGCGATTAACCTTTTATATATAAATTCTTTGTTTAACCGGATATGGTAATTCTGTAAATAGTCAATAAAGTTGCTAATTTCCTATTCAAAATACTATTACCGGATACGTGTAATGTACCTCTATAATCCAGCCTCAATATGGTGTGATTTACGAATCAATGCGCATATTGTGAATATGTAAATGCGAATTATATTATTGGATATCTAATTACTGTGCCGTCATAAATTAATTAACTCCTAATTGCGTATTGGTCGATATCTGTCTCAGGCGGAACAATGCGTGTCACGTATTGCCACATTGATCGCATACATTCCATTTTGAAATTCATTCGACCAAGAAATTTGAAGCCTATTTTAGTATGAAGCTATTATGATCGAATTGACTGATATATTGCATTCATCCCGTTGCGTGCGTTTATGAAATTAATTTAGTGGCTAAAATTGAGCACCCTTTGATTTTAGCAGTTATGCGAAACGGTTGTTGATTTAATGAGTTATTTGAATTATATAGTTTAAAGAATAATTTAAATGCGATAGTTACGTTAAATATTGATACTATCTCGTTACATAGATCTTGAATGGATTTGCTTAATCTCATTATTTTTATTAGAAACTTGTATTCATTTGGAAAAGTACTCTATAATCATATACCTGGAAAATTATTGCCGCAGAAGCAGGTTTTTTAACTTACTGATTGTTGTAATAAACTTTTGAGGCAATTAAAAAAATATTTTATGGTTAATAAACGATTTACCTTAATTTTGTTGCGATACATCGAGCCTTATCATCGATTGTAAATATTAATCAACTTATAATAACACTGGCTTATCCGAATATCTTAATTATAATAGGTGAAATTCTGGCTTCGGAATGAGAACGCTTACCGCTGCAGCGGGACTGGTGCTGCGGATTCAGCACACGTGGCTCTCGCCGCTCGCCGCACGCCGCACGCTCGACCTATGCTCTACGTGATCAGACTCTACGATTTCTAGCACAAATCATTTGTGTGACTTCGCTTTTTGCTGGCGTTTTCAAAACTATTTGAAGTTTCCACTTGAATTGTTTTCGGTTAACACGCCACCGATTGTACGTTTTATTATAAAAACATGTTTTATCAAACTTGAAAAGTAAATAAGGTTGTTGTTAGTAATAATAAAAGATATAAAAAATATATGTTAATATCAATAATCTTTGTCTTAAATATATGTCAATATCATAAATCTTTTTGTTTTTCAGTTAAAAATTGCAATTGTTATTATTATTTGTAGCATGCTAAAATAAATTTTATAAGACTGCATTAATGCAGCTAGATGGAATATTTTCAAGCATGTTTTTAAATCTCATATAACATATTTTTAGATTTAGTGCTCGCTTGAAAGAGTGTCAGCGTGTAAGTTTTAAAATACAGTTTTAATACAGCTTCGTTTGCGGCTCGCGACTCATATTTTTCATGTTCGCGTTGCTCCCCATTGGTTTAATGCTTATTTCATACGTGACGCGGCACCGCAATCCCTGTATCGTATCTCTTTCTAATGGCTTTCCTTTCGGCAAAGTCGTGTGTTAGTTTAATGCATTTAATGCATTATTCATTACAGTTGCGGTAATGCAATAACTTATTTAGCTCTCATGTTATTTGAAAAGCTCGATTCGGAGAGCTTTTTAGAAAATACGCTAGCACATTTTAAGGTCGATTGTGGGTGCAAGTTATTAAAAGTTGGTTCTACTAGTAATTGATTTTTGTATCAAAAAAAAACATAAACAAAGAAAAATTTTCTTAAAATTGTACTGTAGCTGTTATCCGATTTCGTAAAGACTTTAAATGTCTACACATGAGGAATTACGTCTTTATGATCATATGTAATAGCATAAGAAATAAAGTCACAATTGAACGTCGATCCTAAAATTCAAATCATAAAAGATGCAAAGATGTTCTCTTTTAAATAATGTTTACACATCGGGACGTAGAAAGTCCAATATCGCATTTGGAACGTGTATAATGAGTGTAAATACTGAGTAGGAACGGAAGAGGCGGGGGTATGTAAAGGAAGCGTATTTATTAACGCTGCGACACAGGCGAGTAAACAAGGAATCTACTTTATATTAAACCGAGCGGTCCATCTGAACCGCTATTAGCCTGCGACGGATCATAGATGTTTACAAACAGCTAGAACTGCTTTGGAAAAATTATAAACGATTTAATCTCATTTATATCTTTATCACCTTTAATTTAAAAACTGTAATAATACCGTGACAATGGATAATGTACCGTCACTTGTACCGTTTATCTTGTGATTTTAATATCTTATACAACATAGTATAGTCAATTATAATTATTGTAGAAGTAAAATTTCATAATTGATCTTAGTAAAAATCAATGTACCTACACAGTATAACTTCTACTACAGTAAAACAGTGCGATTAGACATTAGTAAAATAGATTTTTTAATTAAAACGTTTTTTTTTTTAATTACAGTCAATTCTAGTAATTTTATGTTTCTATGGTGTGTCGGGAAATATCTAATGAAACCGCCAATGTTTATTCTGGCGATACGTAATGAGAAACGAGTGCAGCAAACCTTAACAATCGTCGCTCGCGCTAAATTTCATGTCTGGATATTAATTTTCACATCAGCCTCAGAGACCTCTCTCGAATTCTTGTACAACTCAGACCTTCATTTACATTCAACTGTATTGAAACATAACCAATTTCAATATTCATTTTCGAATGAATACGGCGAACGCGATGAGATGGAAGTTTCCAGTAAATAGAACTGTAGGTAAAGTTGATTGTTATTGAGTAAATATAAGAAATAATGTCTGTTAGATCGCCGGTCGATTCACAGCCGAGGCCGCGGCGCAATCCACTGGATTAGGGCGCGAACACGCACGCCGCGCCCAACTTCTCTATTTATGTTCGCGTCGTTACCAAACAACTTGTAGGCTCTTTATTACAGCTGTTCTTTTCCGCTCACGACATCGCTACTGCCTTGATAAAATATCTTGTAGATTTTTATTCGGTGAGAGACAATTGTTGTCTTACTTTTTGTTTTTTCCGAATTAGGTAACGGAAACGAGACTCTTACATTTGCTGACTTACATACTTACCTTTGAATTTATACGAAACTAATACACTTTATTTCGAAGTAGACTTTTTAACAAGGCCGAAACTTTATGTAATGTATTATTTGTAACATCGTGACTTGAACACTTTTATACGATGTATTAATAAATGTTAACTTTTTTCGTAACTTATGTAGTCTTTGTCGAATTAATTATAAGTTAAAAATAGAAGACTAATTTAGAAGTTCATTTCATATATATTAACCGTTTAAAATGATTTTTTTTTCAGATGTTTTAAGGCGATGGCATGAGTGGACCGAGGATGGAGCGGGCGAGCCGGCGCGCAAAAGCGGGCTCGTTGAGCGGGCTGTCGGGTGGACTTGGTGCCGGAGTCGCGGGAGGCACTAGTGTACGCAGACAGCGTTCGCTGGAGTGGACCGGCGACCGGTACAGCAGCAGCGACGACGACCGCCCTACTCAGCCACCCAAGATCGCTGATAGAGTGTTCGCCTCGCTCCTCGCTCAAGCCACCCAACAATTTGACAGTGAGTTTTTTTGTAAAGCAAGTCCTACGGTCGTTTACTAATTTTCTTGGCCTTAACTGTGGATTTACCAAGGTACGCTTGTCATAGAATATTATTTGAAAACGATGTGAATTATAAATATCCCTAGAGCAAATCTCTAGAAACTTAGGAGTAAAATAATGTCATCATTAAAATGCAATTTTAAATAAGAGTTACGAATTAAACATGAAAAGTTTTTAAAAAAAGTTTATTTCGTCGTCTGACGCTAGTTGGTTTATTATATTTTGGCCTCTCATGTTTGCAAAGCAAAGCGTAGCGTCTGCTACGAGCCGCTACGAGCTACAGCGTAGTCTGGATTAGCTTAAAATTTGTTATTCACCGAGCGACACGGTCGAAGGTCCGCGCTGAGCCCTAACAAGTGGCATCATTAGTGTAGCATTTCGGGGAAGCGCGGGGGCGAGCGAGGGGGCCAGGCAATTGATAGGGGAGCGCCCTGCGGTGAACTTATGAGGAAAACTTTACACGTAAACCTCGCAACCTCAGCTTACCATCCTTCTGTCATGCTAACTAAGGAGTTGATGAAGTCAGATATACGTTGCTTTATAACTTTCATACATCAAAAATGTTCTGAGCTTACAACATCAGACGAGCTTAATGTAATAACATTTTGCATGTTAGTGCATTAACATGGAAGATAAATAATTTGAAATTATTGAATTTGCCTACAGAAATATATTATGTGTAGTATAATATTGCTGTTATTGACATGATTCCGAGAGATTTGTAGAATTAATATTGCGCTTCATAATAACATCTGGAGTTCGATGAATCGGAAAGTATTAAGAATTTATTTCTCGGTTTGATTCAATGTAACGAATTGTAGTAAATAAGGTATTTAAGGTGTTTGCTTTGAATATGTATGTAACAAAATAATTATGATTATTTTTAGTACAGACGAAATTGAACCTAAAGAATAATTCTAACAGTCAATGTTGCAAAATGTGAGATATAATATTTATTGTAGGTAATCTAATTTACATTTTAATTTAATTTCAATATAATCAAAAACATTTATGTCGGGATTCTTCGCTGATATGATTAAATATTATAAAGCCATGGAAATGCCTATATTGAATGATTAAAATATCAAAAACAACAGAATTTTGTTGAATAAAATAACATTAAGGTCTCAAATTAATACAATATGGTAGTTAACAAAGTTTCATTGACTGAAGGGTGGTAATAAAATAACTGCACGTTGTGCAATGTAATGTTTAATGAAGATATATATTTTTTTTGCTTAAATCCGCGTTTGTAGTGCATTTTTGCAGTTAGAGGTTTTTATTTGAAACGTAAATTATTGTACAAATCTATGATGACACCTATTCGTACACCAATGTTATAATTAACATTCGCACGACATCGCCGCGGGTCTCACATAATTGATTACCATTCCATGTTAACCTAATACCTAGGAATATGCGCTTTACGATGATACCAAACTAGTGTTAAATGTTCTTACACACACGTTAATAGTCCATAATTTACAGCGTTAATAGACTAATGCAGTTCAAAATAAAACACACACTATGAGTAGCCCAAGACTAAAAAAATTTAAAAGGGTTGCATAAAAAATAACAAAGTTTTTGTCGTGTATTTCGTATTAAGAATAATCTTTTTTATAGGAAGTGTGTAATAAGACAGATATAGTTGCGCTTTTGCTTTGTTTTGTTTAAATATTGAGTTAATTGAATGACTTCATAAAACAAGAGGGAGTGCACACAGCGCGCGGTCAAATCGACAATTACCGCTGTATTGGGACCGGCTTGTTTGTGCATTGGGACGTTAAGTGGACTATACAATACATACGTTTGCAAGTGTTTACTTTGACCGTTGTTTCGAAGCAACACTATATATTTTTAAAATAAACATTGACAGTAAAGCGTACGCTTTGTTAAATATTGGAATTTGAACAGAAGTGTGAAAACTATATCGTAATGGTCGCACTTCTCTACAAAGATATATGTAAAAAATATACTACCATATGTTACGAAATCAAACACATTATTTATTAGAACATTGAAAGATAGAAATAAATTCGCGGACACATTATTTGTTAAAAGCACAAATCGATGTTATAATTTAATATTATAAGCAGCTTTGAATAGCAAAGCAGAAATAAACCACTCAAGAATTCAACCACTTAATTTATCTGAGTTGACAATAAAGAAAGACTCTGAGAATATTGAAAAATAAAATAAGCCTGTATTAATATTGGAGACAGGGTACTGGGAGACGGTTCGGTTGTAGTTTTCATTTCATTTTGTGTTATTCTTACACAAACGATATCGGTGGTTTTATTAGAAAGCAAGCCCACTAAGTACGCAATATCTCCGACAGTCTGCGAGAATCCTTGCGGAGGCAATGCCCCGTTATTGCATGGAAATTCTTCGGCGTGCAACTTCATTCAGCGACTCCCTTTTGTGTAAAGGTTCCAGTGCAATGTTCTCGGGTTATTGTTTTTTCAAAAGCGACAGAAGCACCTGATATTACCTTTTCCGGTCTTACAATAACTCAGGTTTATTCAATTACTGTGTTTGCTTTTATTATGATCGGAAATGTAGTAATTAAGGTTGATTAATCTGGTTCGTTAATTTCAATTTCTTCTTATTTCGGTAATTACTGTATAGAAAATGTTAAAATAACTTATCAGGAGATATAAAGTTTATAAATGAACATGTACATAAGTAATTTACATAAAACAACGTAGCCTAACGCACATAGCATGAGTGAGTGCGTCTATTCCGTGCATTTCGTTAATTGCCCGTAAATATTTAGTCATCGGGATGATGCCGTAAACTGTGATGAGAGCAAACAGTTTCCGCTCTCCATCGACAATTGCTGCTATATCGAGACCCGCATAATCAAGCTTCAGTTTCAAATATATTTTATTTGAAATTATACGACAGTATTATTCTAATACATTCAATCAATTTTGTTTTATTTTCAATTTAATTTTAAATTTGTCTATTCACTGTAAGAAGAAATGAAGTAATAGCCACCACCAGTATTTCATCTCATTTTGCTTTGATTTTTAATCCGAAAAACGAACTAGATATTTTAACTTGACAACTTATTTTAAATGTATTTGTACTTATTTAACAAGAAATAACTGCATTTATAAACTGCATGCAAAACACGTTATGTTGTAAAGTTGAAGGAGGTTTTCTTTGGAAATTTCTTATTCTTACAAATAAAAAGCTTTGCTAGAAAAGCTTACAATGCTTGCAACGCCAAAATGAGACTTTTAGCATAATGCTACTCACTTGCACTCGGTATGTAAATGTGAATCCATTTGAAGGATATCATTTACAACGACAATGTTAAATAATTTTTTTATAATTTTTTTTTAATATAAATTGTTTGGTTTAGCACTGAGATAAAACGTTGATTTTTTAAGTCACCATTTTTTATTCACTTCACTTTTTACCCCTTAGTATTCAGACGTGTGTCAATATAATTAGTATATGTGCAGGTGATACGGTCCAACGCACGAATGGGCACAGCAATAATGTAAATTCATATTTAGATAATCGATGTGTCTGGCTTAGTACTGTGCATGCTGATAGCAGTTTACATAAAACAATTAAATACTTGCATCATGTATAAAATACACAAGCTATACTCTAATAGGTAGAATACTTTAAGTTTTTTGAATAATAATTTTTAATGGAAAAAGCTTAACATGGATATTTACGGTCGATTTGTTATATTTTTTTAAAGGTAAAATATTTTCTTTTACATCAAATTTTAACAAAGAAACAAGATAATTTATAATGCACAAATAACAATGACATGCTTAATGCATTGTTTGAGTTTGTGGTTAATTAACTTTGTACAACTAATTAATTATAATGATTTAATTAGTTCAGAAAACCGCAACGTAATAGCGCGTTGGACAGGTACAGCGACGTATACATTATTACATTTAATGGCGATTGTAATGCACACGATAATAAACCTATTTTAATGGAACAATATCATTCATGTTACTATTCCAATTGAATTTCTATGAAGCCATTTTACTTTATAAATAAAGCATTGTTTATATGTAGCTTCTGTTTGAATCCAACCATTTAATAACTATAAACATAGCTTAAATATATAAAAGGTAGCTTTTGTATTTAATTTTTAATTTATAAGGATGTACATTAAATACAACATTGAGATTATTGTTCGTAATTAAAAAAAAACTATCATCAATAAAGTCATTGTTACGGTCGTTTTTTGACCAACTACAAGAACAGTCAATATTTCATTTATTCGAGTCGTTGAAGGTTGGTAGCGGATGGACGTGCATTTAATATCGTTACTGCTTACCTTTGGCAGCGGCTGCTAATATGATTAGTCTCGCCGCACGTTGTATTTTTGCACTTAATGCGCCACCGGACTTCATAAAACTGGACTAACGGACAATTTAAACAAATATTTAAAGAGCAAAGATACTTTACGAACTGCTATTACAGACATATGCAAAATTATGTTTTTCAAAACAATGACTTGTCCATAAAATATTCGATTAATTTGATCGTAATATTAAATTACAGATTTAATTTTTTTTAGTTTACATCATTATTCTGTATCTTGGTAATAATATAAAGAAGTAAAGAGAAAGCGGACATAACAGCAAAAAAAACCCTAATAGTAAATTTACAGTATTTTTTGCAAATATATAAATGTCATTACAAAGGTTAAGTATTATATTTTACAGCTATGCAAAGATGTTCTTGTATAAGAGAGTATTTTGAATATGCCATTTCTAATAAACATATCGATGACGCAAATAGTGGCGTTTTAACGTTGTTACGATCACTAACTTCGCCGGCAAGTAATATGATTATCGGAAGCTTTTTACTCGCTAGTCCGCTAGCACGGCCAGACGGAACTAGTGGCTCGGCTTTTAATATTAAAGCAATCGATTACCGACGCTCACTGCCGACGTAAACAACCCATATCTGTTTGTTGGAATAATAAAAAGCTTTATATTTGATACGATATTTGAAGTACATTTGTGACTTTTCATTATCATCATCATCATCATCATCATCATCATCATCATCATCATCATCATAATCATGATTAGCCTTTTGCTACCCACTGCTGGACATAGACGCCCAATGCCTTCCACAAAATGTCCTCCGCCTTTCGCATCCAACGACTTCCCGCCGTGCGCACTAAGTCGTCATCAGGCTTTTACGGATTGCTAAATATGTATATTAAGTCTAAACGTTGTTTAATGGAATATACGTATCAAACGCGATGTAAGAGGGAGATAGCAACATCAGCTAATGTGATTAGTCTCACCGCGATGCAGCCGCGGCGGGTAATGTATGAAAATATGATGCATTTCGTGTATAAGGCACACGGTTAAAGCATTTTCAAAGGCTGGTTAATTCATCAAAGTTTATGTGCAACTCGTAATGTCAGTTTTTAATTAGTTTAAGAAAAGAAACATAGATTTTGCGTGTTTTACGTAACAATCTAAAATACGGTCAAAGATTGGTCCACTGTTTAAAATTGTTATTGAAGAAACAAGAAAATTGAGTTATTAAATTAAGATATTAGTCCATTTGTTTTGTGAAAATGTTATAATCACATCATGTTTACCGAGCATTGTATTCAAATAATTTTGTAAAATAACTTTTTATGATTTTCTTATGTAACGTCGCAGCCAGTTTAAGATAAGTTGAAGAACAATCAGATAACTTTTACATTATCTTATATTAGAGTAAAACTTTAGAATATCATTTTCTTAGATATAAGTTAGAAAGCAAGTTTTGATTTTGGTTTATAAATTGGAAGTGCTTATTTCTTACTTGAAATGCTAAATATTTTAACACAGAACTTACGTAACATATTAAAAAATAGCTAAACGAAATCGGAGCGAAATTTAAAAGTCAAATATAACAGTGATAATAAATTGTAGAGATAGTGAACAGATGTAGAGGTATTTCGGCAATGGAAACATATGATGTTGAAAGTGTAATACATGTTTTATTAATGTGGCGTAGCGGTCAGAATGTAAAATTAAATTCATATCTAATCTGAGCGCGTTCACCCTCATCTGTTGGGGGTTTGTCTGTTCACAAATTAAACTAGTTGCGGTGCCCGTCGCCCGTCGCCCGTCGCCTGATGCCCGCCGCCCGCCACCCGGCGCGCGACAGACGCCACATGCGGGCTGTTATCACTCGTCTGTGGCCATAGATAAGCCACCGACCTTTCACTAATACAATTCTAAAGCTTTGAAATTAATTTTACCGAATCTCAAAAACATGTCATTTTATGAAGAGGTGAAACATTATCGTATAATTTTCTGTTTCTCTGTTTATTAGTTACTTTCATTTGTGTTTTACAAATAGTTTTTTTTATAGTTTTGAATGGTCGTAGACAAGAAGTAAAAAAGCCAAATTCAATTATTGTAAGTGTTATTTATCTGATTTTCTACAATAAGGAAAGTTTCAATAAAACGAAATTTCTTAAAAACCGTATAACATAAATAACAGTACAAAAACGATAACCTAAAGAAAAACAAACCAACTTGTAACGTATTTTATTCTAGAAAGCAAAGTAAACTTTAGCACGGCTTAAGTATACAAGAATTCCTTAGAATAACTCAACTTCTGAACGTATAAATATCCCATTTTTTCCCTTTATCATTCAAAAATAATTCATCTACTTAACTTCTTTCTTTTATGCTGGAAATTCTTTGAAGTCGACGAGAGCTCCCAAAAAGTAATTTTATTAATTACGAGTCAGGAATTCAACAAAGTTCTACGCTCGGGCGGTCCTTTTCTGTCTTGAAACGATCCATTATCTTATGAAGATTTAGAAATTCCTGCGGTAAGTCGCGCCCGTGGCCGCGCCCTCATCCCGCTACTCGCTACTCACTACTCGCTACCAGCCGCTCTAGATATGACAAATTATATGTAAAGATTATTGTTTAAAATTGTATTGTATGAATATGACTAAGCCGAGAATATGCGCTACAAGTTTTTTCTCCAATAACCATGATGTCGACATATTATTCTTCATACTAATGTTATAAATGCGAATGTTTAGATGGATGGATTTTGTTTTTTTTTTTTAATTCCACGCGAACGGAGTTGCGGGCGAAAGCTAATAAGCACATAAATGAGACGGTATGCAATATGTTACGAGCAAAATAAAAGAAAAATGAAAAACTGTTCGCAATTAATTTTAGCAGAAATGTGAACTCTATATCAAATTGTTTGTAAAACGTTGCTTTGGCCCATGTAATTTGTGTTAACAATTTTAATTGTTTTATTTGTTTGCTTGTATTAATTTCAACATAACAACAAAGGGGCTAACTTCGTAGCTTAAATTTATTACGCTTTCCTATTATAAAAGTTGAGTAAGTTCCACGAGGCGACGGTCAGAGAGAGCGGCGCAGCGGCTCCGTGCGAAAACAAAGGGTGGAGGGACTTGCGCTGCCCTGCGGACATTTTCTCTATAAATGTTGCCTTCTCTTTGTCGTTTTGTTCGGAGCGAGGTCACTAGAGGGCGCTATAGACAACCTCATTTACCCTCTTTAAGAGAAGCGATCGCAGTTGACTCCGAGGAACCGCAAGCTCGGCTGAAGCAGGTTGCTTTAACAGACCATTAATACTGCGGTGTGTAACCAGAAGGTACACCAGCACGTTGAATCTAATGCAATCTAGCTAATTGCACTTCTTTAAGTTTTCTAATCTTTAAGTAACTACTTTTGTTCCTGCTCTTGACTTTGGTACATTTAAACTTGTGTGTTTGCAATTTCATTAAAAGTTTTAATGGTCGTAGAATTTGATGTAATTATAATGAAATTGCCATATTAGAGCAAGAACTAAGTTTTTTTTATGAGTTAATATTAATCAATGTTTCTATAAAAGAAAAGAAACAAATGTTTGTGTTCTGCTTATCTAAATCATATAGATTTAGATGAAACTTGAACCTTCTACGTTCTGAGGACGCATGATAAAGTTTGTGTTAAATTGAAATAATGAAACAAAGTAATTTTCGTTTTAAATTAATATCGTGAGAAAGATTTTGTTAAATATATTATGCATGTTTTAATCAGTACACAAGCGTTTACAAAGTCATAATTTACACCTACGACATCCAGTCGACACAGTAATTTGTCTGTAAAGCTAAACGTCAAGATACGTATGAAATTGGATTTACCCCTATCTTGAGTTACGATTATAACAGGGCGAAGGCAATTGGTTATTCCGTTTAGCTACCGAGAGGGGTGAATGAATGATCTTAGAGAAGATACGCTTTGGGATATGTTAAGTTACGGATTAAAATACTATTTTCTATTGTTGCAAGGTTGATTTAATAACTGTTTTAGAACAACTGATGAAGAACGTTTCAACCTACATGTCTGCTACGTTTATAGTCTAGAAATATTAACATGTATTTAAAACTGTTATTGTAACTTATACATTTACACCTTATATAGTTAGACTCTGTTTTGTTTAACACATGTTTTAGTTCATTGTTCACCGCTGATTTACATTATGGACGTTAACAGTATTTTTTATTATAAGCATCATCACAGTACTTTCGGTTAATACTTCATTATGTTTTAGTCAACATTGTATTAGCCAATATATAATAATGTTTCAATAATGATTTGTAAAAATTCCGCATCGGGCGCTTGAGTCTCGGTATTAAAGGGTTGACGAATATTTAACCTTAAAAGTATATGTATTATGAAACAAATAAAATCGATTATCACCACATTAAACTTTGTTATTAGTCCAGGAAAATTATACATGGCAGCGTATCAACTATGGACACAATAGAGGCGAAGAAAATTTCAATAATCCCACTAGGTTTGCGAAGAGCAATGCGCACGTGTCTAGGATTAGGCGTAATTGATGTGCGCCGTTTCTAATCTCCGGGCCGTGCGCCGTACGCCCGCGCCGGCCTCCGAACAAAAACTTGTATGCCGTGTCAACAATTCCGAATTGTTTTCATACGTCAGTTTGAATATTCAACAGTTATCGTCGGTATTTCGCAAAAGGGAGATTTTAAAAGCTCTGAATTTTTAATTCAAACTGTTAGCCGGATTAAGGCGCGTCCCCGTTTAGTTTAAATTTTATCGCGGATTTTGAAACAAAGGTATGAATAATGTATTATGTAACAAATAATGCTATCTTCTAATAAATAGAAAAGAAAGATAGTTAAAAATTATTAACCTCAAACTATTTGAAGAAATCTAATGTTTAAAATACAGCTTTTTAAATTCAAAGTTAATATAGAAAGCCCTCGGCGGTATTTTCTAAGGTGAAATATGTAAAATATAACTTGAGATCAATTAAATTATGTACAAAAAAAAGTCTTAGCTTTCTGAATTTATTTGGTAAGCGCATTATAATTTCAAGGAGGTGCTGTGGCCGTGTATTATTCGCGTGAGCTTCTTATCTCTTGATATTTAAATTCCAACCTGAGCCTCAAAATAGTTCAAATTAAATGGGCCTTGTAAATTAAGTGTCGGTATCACGCAATTCCAGGGAAATAGCTTTAAGTGGTTTCGGCGTGTTTCTACTATTTTATCAGACTTGGCTTAATGACTACAATTTAGGAAATGATTATTACAGAACATTTCATTCTATCGCCACTTAATATATCATTTTGTGATGTTTTTGCATATAGACGAAATTATTTGTTTTATTTATTGGCTGCAGGAACTCGTTGTTCACGTTTTATGTCAGATTTGGGAAATGTCGGGGCGAAGTCCAGTTATAATCAAAATAATAAAAAAATCCTCTTTTAGTGCTAATTTTGCCTAGGCGAATGAAACAATAAAAGTGTTATAAAAGATACGACAACGAATAAAATTCTTATTATTTCACGTTTATTATCTATACTAAAGACAAATAAAAGAAAATAATGTATGCAGATATATTCTTTAGATGTTTTTTGCTTACGTTTATATATTTCTATAGTTTTTTACAAATGCATTTAAGTTTTAAACTAGTCGAAGGAAAGAAATGAAAGAAAAATGTTTTTAATCTCAGCTTAATGATGTTGCTCAATTTATACTATCTGAAAGGCAAAAAATATTATAATGATTAAAAAAATATATTTGACGCGGCGGGAGACGGGCGGTGGGCAGCTGCGCCGGCTATCGTTCTCGAGGGTAAACAGCGCAGGCGGGACGATTGAACGTGAAAATTTAATTCAGGTCATTTTCATCGCGAAGAAAAGAATCTGTTATTTTCCAGTAAGGACGCTGTTATTGCATAAATACATTTTTCTCTGATGAGATTTTTAAATGACGACAAACTAAGGAATATTTAAACTAAAAACGGAAAATTTTAACAGATTGTTTTTGATGTTGTTATAAAAGAAATGTTCCATTACATTATTGCAGTAAGGCTTAACCTAGACATGGTTTGATAAAAGTACCATAATTATATCTCATTTCGAACATTGTGTCAATTATTTTTTTGGGTTATTTAAAGGATAGGCAACCCGTCTGGGTTCCTACAAATTTGTATTTTAGACTGGGAAATGCAAAGATCTCACCGAGACCGCACCGAGACCGGACGGTACTCGCTTCCGCGAGCCTCACGGTTTCTGTCGACATTTAAATACAACCTAACTTGTCAAAGTTTGCCGTTTCGCTAGCAAATGCTCGTACTGAAACTTCGATTTCAACAGCCATTTTAAAAAATGCATTGGGAGTAGAGTAAGTAGAAAATAAATCGGTTTTGTAAATAAATATTCAATATTAACAATTTAGATTAAGAAATATATTTTTGAAGACGTTAGTAGGTATAGTCATGAAACTAGAGTACACAGGATATCTTTAGATTAATATTTTTAAGACTGTTGCGAATTCAAGTGGGCTTTGAGTGCATTAGTAGAGAGTAATTTTAGTTGTAAAAGTCTTGTTTTTCTTTAAAAAATACGAACACGGTTACACAAATATAACGTATGTTGACAGAAAATAGGTTTTATTTTACTTATAAATCATTGTAAAGGATCATACTTCTCTTCGATTAAATTAATCCATTAAAATTTCATATTCAATCTCAGCTTGTTTACTGAAGGGACGCATCGTCTAACTTACTTCTCTCTATTGCGATTTGATTTCTATTCCTTAGAAGGCAAAGGTATATATTACGTTGCGAGGATTGATATTATAAATGTAATAACACGAACCGTCATAACTTCCAAATATCTTTCGGCAACGGAGGTTGTAAATAATATGCATAATTGATTTAACATGATCCATACTTCACGGGTACTCATTACTTACATTTCAGGTTTGCCGATTTTTAACATCTATCGTAAATGTTATGTGGTCAGATGGGACTCTTTTGCTATCTCCAAGATATCAAAAAAGTCTGTTTCGTCTGATATTTAGCGTACATTTGTTGACCGGCAACGCGTCGATGATCATATCAACGATTCCGCTTCTTGTTTATCCTCTTCTCTTATAAAAAATGATTAAGCAAGAAAAAATTTACACTAAGGGACTGGTTAACTATTATTGATATTATGTAAATTTAAGTTGTTGCCTTCATAATGTATGTAATATAATGTACTTGTATATTAGCATAGTAATACAATATTCTACGTAGCCTTTATATCCTGGAGAAAAGAATGTTCGTAGATTACAGCTTGTATTATATATTCAGTAACAAAGGCCGTCATAACCTCTAAATATTGCTGGCATCATGCATAATTTATTTAAGAGGATCGGTTCCGAATCTGGCAAACGGAGATATCCATTACTTACATTGAGCGGCGAGGTAGACAGTCTTGTTTGCGGACTTCTAACTTAATATAACGGACTGGACTTTACTTACCGAACTAACTACTTCTTTGTATTTGACAATATTTCATTGTATTATCAAAGGTCTCAAAATAAGGGTACTCCAGTCTTTACTACCCAATTAACAGTGATTTTATTGAATAGGTTAGGTTTTTAGGATAAAAGACAAACTTCGAGAATTGAGATACTTTTAAACCGAAATGATTTTACGTTGTACTAATTTTACATTTTGGAAGAATTTGAAGATTTTTTATATGGAAATCGTGTCAAATTGTAATTGTATTTAAAATAATTGAGTGACTAAGCTAAAAATTCTGACTTAGATTTAAACGTTTCAAGGAAGAAGATAAAGATGAATTCTGCTTAGGACAGCGTCGCCGGTTCAGCGTTTAAACGGAAGTTGCAAAAGTTCTTTAAATTAATACTTTGTCATGAATTACGTAGGTTTAAACATACTTTAAATATTGTTTATAGTTGAATATACTTAAGTCTTCTTAACTCTCCACAGCAAAATTTATAAATATTTTTTCTAAGTTCATTATACACGTTAAAAAAAAGAGAATTATTAATAGTAAAACTCCACTAGAGTATATTCTATCTTGGACTAAGTCTGTCTGCGGTCGGTTATTGACCTACCTGACCCCCATTCATTCATATTTATAGTGAACTGAGCTAACTTTACGGCCTGGCTGAAACAATGAATCACTCTTAATACTTGAACCACCTAGCTCGCTATTAGTTAGCTAATGGCCAGTTTCAATCCATTCGTTTGCTGGATGAAGTTAAATTTCAAAGTTCATAAACATCTATTGTTTCTCAGCGAAAATTCACGCAGATATTTAGGTTATTTGACTATACAATGCTCTTTTGAATAAGAAACTTTTAAATGTGAAAATCTACCAATAACTACCGTCAATTACTTTAGTCAATTAGAATTCTAAATAATAACAGCTATTAAAAGGAGTAAAAGAATACTGCAGTAATATTAAATTTATGAAGCACCAAATTACTTATAATTCCATTAGAAATGTAATAAATCATAACAAAATTCTGGTAACAGTTAAATACATATGATTGAATTTATTGAAAAAAAAAACTGTATTATGACTTACATAAATTGAATGGTCTATATAAAATCTTAACTTCGTATATACAGAGTGTTTGCTATTTGATTGTTACATATTTATGTAGGCGTCTTTATAATGTAACACAATATACTAATTGACTTTGTAAAATCGTAGTGTAAACTGAGGCAAGGTGCTTAGTTTCACAAAGCCTCAGGCTACATAATGCCCGTAACTTTCCTTACACCAACATTCGACTTTGAAATATTAATTCGGACCAAAGTTTATTACAATGTAGTATTTACCAAAAAGCATAAACAATAACCGTAGCGATTCATCTCAAAATACATCGTTGTGAAGTTTCACGTTCTTGGTAAATGTTAGTTAAACTTACTAAATAAGTTTAAGGTAATTGTGAATTTTAAAATTAATTAAATAACTAGTAATTTATACATTCATTGTTTTATGCTTTGGACATTGGGTTAAAATGTTGAGGTTAGCAATATAAGTTAAAAAAAAACTTACATTGACGACGTATTTTTTTTATTTAAGTTTCTTTTTCCAAATTTATCTCTCATGTGGTTGTCTACAATTATTATTTATTATCTGTAAACAACTAAGTTCTACCACGGTAGATATAAAAACAGTTGGTAATTTTTAGAGGAAAACATTATATGACTTTCGAGGGTAGTTGATACAGTTGGTTGGAGAGTTGGTTCGATCTGTGCGCATATATGTTGTGAAATTCGTGTTTTATTCAGCTGCAGCACCGCCATTCCTTATAATTACTGTTAAAATCTATTTTGAACCACTATCAACGTTCGCCTCTGAGTTTATCTTGGCAATAGTTATGCATAATTGATATAGCTGCCACAATTTTCACTCAAATTGTGCCGTAACCACAAGTCCATTACTCATAGTTGTCTGTTTAACCTGTAGTTATTAAATATTAATTTTAACTTTATGGATTAGATTATATAATTATTTTACATTTAGTCTTCTGTTTAGCGAAGAGTCGTATCTATGTAATGTAAGTAATATGCATTTTCATGATTTTATATATGCGCAGAAATACATTTATTTTCAATATCTGTGGAGTATGCTTCGGTAAATTTTCCAAATAATTAAATCTGTGTGTTACTTCGTATTAATTTTCTTAAGTGCGTGGGAGATTCTTTCTTCCACTAAGATCGAAGTTTTCATGAGAAGTCTGAGAACTACAAAAAGCTAACGCAAATAGAAACATTAAGTAACTTCCAAACTCAAGAGGATTGAACAGTACGTATTAATGGGAGTTAAATCGAAATGTTATTTATTTAGAACGAACCTAGTTCACATAAGCCATTTTGTTCCAAACACAAAAAGTAAATTAAATACATTTGTTGTGATTTCAGGAATGTTTCTTGTTGATAAAGCCTACAAATTCAGTGTTTATTAATTGTTATTTGACACACATTAGTGGGCAAATAAGTGAGATTATTAAAGTACGTGTTTTTTTAGGGCATACACTTTTGTTTGGACAGCGTGTTTGGTAACGTAGTGAGGCACCATCGCCTCGGGGCTTGTAACTCGCGCTCCTAGTCCTTCGGCTTTCATACGTGTTTGTTATTGTTTTGAATTACCTATTCAAATAAGCCGCGTAAAATTTACAACTTTATACCCTTAATGTTTCACTCATAACATTGATGAACTTGCCCAAAAATTATGAAAATCTGAAAAGCCTCAAACTCGTTATGTATTCAAAAAGTGGATTAGAATAAAAATAACATTGGAATAAATACTCGTGTTAGTGTTTTATTTGTTTAATTAATTGGGCAAACGTGTAATTAGTTCACATTATGTAGAAGTTGGAAAACATCTGGAACAACTTTAATCATGCGCTACTTCGCCTATTAAATAAATTTAAATAAGGGTTTTGTTTTTTTTTTTCAGATGAACAACGTCGAATATACGGTTCTGAGAATGGAGAAGACTCGCCGCGGTACATCAGCAGTCCGCAACGGCAAGCATCGCCCTTCCCTTTAGAAAGCACCAATCGAAGATTTTATAGAAGAAATCGGAATTCTAAAGGTATTACACATTAGTATTTAAATTTAATAGAGGGCGCACACCTTTGACTAAACTAATGCACAACTGTTGTGCGTTTGTCGAATGTTTCATAGCCCATTCAAGTGTTTAGTTGCACAATTATAATCGAGTAGTGTGCGTACCTCCACATAAGCTCCTAGCAATCAAAGCGAGATTAAATAGTTGTGCGATAGTTTAGTTTCAGGTGTGCGTACTGCTTATGCTCTAACAATCAGTTATCCTACATGATATCATTAATGTCATGTACAAATTAGATACTTGATATATCGTGTTTAATAGTCGTTTTAGTTGTACGATGTATTTATTTATGAATTTTACAATCTTACATTTTCCAATTAATTCAGGTGAGGAGGTGTTCACCGCAGAGGCAGGAGGGACTCTATCGCGCCGCCACCGCCGCCCTGATGACTTCCCGCACGACACCGCCAACCGAAATCCTAGGCATTGTCATATCA
>NW_013525157.1:5448851-5480177 GCF_000836215.1 Papilio polytes
TTTGATATTACAGACACTCTAATTTAATTAATATCTTTATATGATTAATGTTTTGGTCGATTAGACGTCTTGTGTGGTACACAGTAAGAGTATATAAAGTTCTGGATAAACTTTTACCAACTATATTATATAACCCATTTAAAGGGTAAATTATTGTTACTTGTTGGAGGTTAATATGACTGACGTGTCTATTTTCTTACACGTAGTAGAACGTCTAAAATGTCAATTCTCTGTATTTCGTTTGTCTTTAGGGACTGTCATCCTACGACAAGTTATTTAAGTTGTATTGTTTGTCTTTTGGGTCTTATCAAGTTAAGCCCGCTACACACCTTCAGTTTCAACTGTGCGATCGAATTGCACAGTTACAAACTGTATATGTGTAGGCAAATTTTTAACTGTAAATTAAACTGTACTGTTAAAGATTTGCCTACAGATGCTAACTCCTTACTGTACAGTTCGATTGTTCAGATAATACTGTGCAGTTTACTCTGAAGGTGTGTTACAGGCTTTATAGGCAAATTTGTTCCTCTTTATAAACCCAAACAAACTATTGACAGGTATCATATTAAGGAACGAGCAAGTTTGTGTTAGTTGTACAAATAAATTCAGAAAATTGCTCCACTGTATACCAAAGTTTTTTCCATAAACGAAAACACATTTAGTTCGAAGTCGCGGAAACGTAATACACTTATGTAGCATATCAATAACTTAGTTCCCGCAAGCATTATTAAGGTAAATAAGGAAGAATATGAGACTATTGTTTTGCTTTATATGAATCGAATGTACATACTTCTATATCATTATACAAATTCACCGCAAATGCTTTGTATTCCTGCTATGTAATAAATATAATTAATAACGCGCAGTTCAGAAATGTGAGGTATGAATAAGGCATTACACACATTCAGTGACGTCAGATTCCACTTCAGTTATTGTAGTTAGGCATTCTGTATGTAGTGTATCTATTATAAATGTAATACGGAGGTGGGTGCATGCCTTTGATAAGGATGCCTCGCATAGTTTCGCTTGAGATGACGCGCGTGTCTGAGACGTGTGTGTACACGGAATGAGGTATTAAGTTTATTTAACCTGTGATACATCATTTAAGTAAATTTTCAACAAGAGTATGCTTTAGTTATATTTTCTATTACGAGAAATTGTAAAACATGATCTGGTAATAACTTATCACGTCGATTATTTTTATTATTTTAATGTTTTTTTTTTTGAAAATTTTTTATTTGAAAATATGTAAGTATTTGATCTTATGTTATTGTGTACAGGGTCATCTAGTGGTGGTCAGAATAGTGAACGTGAGTGCGACTCTCCTCCAGAGCCTGCACCTCCGGAAGTGCCACCTCGCGGTCCGTCCCTGCACGTCACCCTCCGACACAGGACCACGCCATGCGAACCGCCGACTGATTCCGATCGCCTATTCTTATCTGAAGGTAAGTGAGTTGTAGACATATTGGTTTAGAACATTGTATGATATTTTATACACTTTAAATCATAGCTAAGCAGAAGAAAGATTTTAAATTGTCGCCAGTTTCGTCTTGTAAAAATATAGCATTAAAAACGAAGAATTGAGCGATAACTTTTTCCACTTGGAGTTTATCAAAAACAATAATTGCAGTTTTCTTTTACTGTAATTTTAATTTAATCTTCTAAGCTATCGGACAATAAGTTTAGTTTCCAACCTAAAAATAAGTGAAGTGCCCATTAATTAGTGCGTGGGAAACGTGACTTGAATCAAGTCTCAAATTTTCTTTGTTATTCTTTTAGTTTTCAATGTTCCCTTATAAACTTTACTGCTCTTATCCCATTTCATTTAAATTAATTAAAAGTACTTTAACATAGATATATTATCTTGCTTAAAATTCTGAATAGCGAGTGTCTACCTAGTCTAGCTTATTAAACGTATCTAACTTACAACAAACAATAAATTGTTTACCTTTATGCAGCGACTACTTGATTGTGATTAAAATTAAAATATTCTGTGTGTAATAGAGGATACTTTGAGATATTGTATATAGAATAGACGTTATCAATTGTTAGAATTACTTTCGATAAAGCACAGGTCGCGATCGCATTGCTGAGGCAGCCCGCACTTCTGATAACTTGGCTAATTAAATTTCCTCAGTAAATGTACAGGCGAGTTGTGTTAAGTAGGGCCTACTTGTAAAGGTACTTCGGTGGAAGTTTAATCGAGTTGCAGCGGCCGGTCCGTACCGGTTTGCGTCGGTTTGCGCCCGTACCGACTCGCTTCTGGCTGACAAATTAACCTCTTGATCTCGCCACGCTCCGGGCGTCTGTTCTCAATGTATTTTTATTTACTTCGTGTTTGATTTCCAAGTTGGATTCGTTTATCTTTAGGATTACATGGATAAACCTTTCCAACTTACACGTTTTTTGTTGTATAACCGGTGTTAGCCAGATTAGGTTTTGTCGACAACAATAATATTTCGAGCAATAGTATCTCGGGCTTAGCTATTAAATTGAGGGCTGTAATTTCTATCAGTGTCTGTCTATCTTTTCAATAATGAAAAGAGGTGATGTTATTGCCTATGAGATTTTAAGTGGTATTTTATATAGTTGGAATAAATTTATATCGCAAATAAAGCGTACTAACAAACGAATCTGAAGCTCACTTTCGCTTCGTAACGAAAGAAGGAAGCTGCTAAATTTGATTTGTAGGCAGGAGGAAGGGCTTTGATGTGGCCGCGTACCGCGACCCCTCGCGGCCGCGCCTCGCTAAAATGGCGCGCACTTACACAGAATCTCTTACCGTAATTTAATTTTTATGATAGCGCATTGTAAGTGTCCCTGGGAGGGTTTTATTTTGATTTGTTCTTTCACTTAGTATCAGGCGACAGCGCTAAAATAATACGGGCCGTAAATTTTATGAATTTAAATTTAAGCTCGCATAAAACAAAAGTAGAATTCGAGTGGCGTCTATTTTATTTGAACCTAACTGTAATAGGAAAGCAATAAATATTTAACGGCAAATATATAAGCGTGGACCGTAGGTGGAAGTGAATGAATTAGGCAAATCTTGATTCGAACAAGAAAATAGCTTCAAAAGGTCTTGAAAGTTTAATGGAATCGAACACGGACCGGCCGAAGAAGTGGGAAGTTTGTGCGGGTGACAAATTGGGCACTTGACCCGCGCGCCCAGCCCGGCCCGGCCTCCGAGTGCTTGTTTCTCGAGGACCGTAATAAGTTTAACTTTAAGTAAACTATATTCCATTCCCTCTAATTTGTACTCTTACTTCTCCGTAGTAACACTTTTTGCCGTATTAAATTAGCCGTGTCTATTTACTTATATGAACTCTGCTTGCGAAACTTAATCACCTTAATTTAAAAGTTAATTTTGTTCTTTTAGGTTAAGTCCCTTTATTTTGTATGTAACATTTGATACTAGTATCAAACATTTAATACAATCGACCGAGCCGACGATATTTCTTGTAGCAGAATATAAAATCCACATCTCTTCAAAGACCTTTCTATTCAAAAAGTTGATTTGTTTTTATTTAAAACTTAACCAATATTACCGTTCTTTAGTTTGCGGTAACTGATTGAAATAAAAAGTATGCTTTCTTTTGCTTTAATTCAATTTGCAAAGGCAACAGCGTTTAATAATAATGTATTCAAGAAATAAAAGCCAAAGAGGTGTGTATTCAATTTAAAATCTGTTCACACCAATTAGCCGGGAGCGCACGGTGCCGGCAGCGGTTGCAGATGCAATATCATTTCCCAGCGAGCAACAAGAATCTACGTCTCAAGTTTCTTGCGTTGCTTTTCGAAAATTGAAACCCCACGGAGTCGTGCTTTAATTTAATTTTTATCTTTGCTGTGTTGTTATCTCTCCAGGGGTGCAAACATTTCAACAACGACTTTTGAAGATAACAATACTTTTGATAGAATTATTATGCATTGTGTAAAAATATGCATTCTTCTATTATAAAAATAAATAATTATTGCTATCTGCTTTTTACGACATTTACGTGCTTTTATCTGATTATTTTATAAATAAATAAAGTTTATTTTGTTATTCGTGGTGGTAATTCCCACGTTCCTTTTTAATAGTATTAATTGCACCGCAGTTGTGGCTTAATTACATTAATGGTATTTAAAACTGTTATACATATCAGGAATTTAAAATCAGGAACCTAAAATAAAATTCCTGTTCATTTATCACTAAACATATAAAAATCAATCTATCTATCTATTTCTTGTTTATGGCTCTCCCACAGCGGATTGGGCCAGTGTCAAGTGTTTGTGGTTTTATTCTAATTTGGGAGAAACTGGCAACAATAAAAATCAATTCCGTCAATGTCCTTGAATTTGAGTAGAACATCTTTATTACATTCATAGATAAGCATAATTTTGTGTATAATGTATAGGTTTCTTTTATGTTTCTTGATAAAACTAGAAAACATAATAAAATGCTTTCCTCTAACTAAAAATTATTACTTTTTCTGGCATAATGTTAACGTAGAAAACGTATTCGTAAACTTTTTAACTATCCATAAAACGTGCTCGTACGATGGATTCCGACATTTGTCGTGTCCTGAGTGGGTCCTCTTTGATTCCGCGATACTCGTGCAGAGTTTTAAACATCCCCCATCCGGAAGCCACTTAAGTGCTCATAAAACACTCATACAACTATCTATCTAGATCGCCTCCTTATTTCTTTTATGGAGTTTCACGAATTGATACTTACGATTCCCGTTTTACGTATTTTTGATCTTATTTGATATAAAATGTACGTGTATTTGTTTTTACCCCATTGTTACAAAAGATCTGAATAACATTGATTTTAACGCAACTTATTCCAGACCTTTAAATACTGGAAAGTCAAGAAAAAAATTCAAACAAAAAAAATAATATAAATATACAGGTAAAAGTATATTTTTAGCAACACTTTCGTATTCTAAACGTTTATAAAGTCTACATTTTGTGTAAGTCACACAAAGTTAAAGTAAATCAACATATGTTAAAGCAATTTTCGTCGAGTCGATAGTGAATTCGATATTCTGCCCCTTATCCTAAATAGGGTCCTAACTTAAAGTCGCAAGCTTATTGTCGCATTCACGCCTAGACATGGCGCCGACGAAAAACTCTTTGTGAATCGTTTCCATTTATTTTTGCTTTGTATATTTCAACTTTACCATTTTTGAATTTCCGTTCTATAATATTTTTATAAAATAACATAAATTTAAAATTTATTTCGTCATATTAAAATTTACAAATTATATTATGGCGCTCTTATTTACAAGATACTCTGGCCGCATACCTTAAACCTAAGAAATTAATTAATCACTAATTTAATTTATTTCATTAAGTAATTACTACATATGTCTGAAATATCACAGTCGCGGGAGCATGCGGGTATTTCAAAGTTTTGTGTCGCGACAGCACAGACCCGTCCGCGTCCTCGTCGACAGTGGAGGCGTGCGAGCTAAATGATTGATGGCGGACCTTCAAGTATAAACTCGATTATCCGTTGAGACGCGAACAACTTACAAGTTTTATATAACGATGGATCAGGATTATTTGAAACTTTCCCTGGAAAAAATCGACTCATGACAATCATATTTGAGTTGAATATCAATGACGAGGACTTTTCGGGGACACGAATTCTGAACATAAATGTTTCATTCTTTATAACGAAATAAACGAAAAATGTTTATTTTCCTTGAAGGTTTTTTGCTAAATTTTAAAGTCAACGAGTTAACAACAAGATTGGAAATGAGAACATTTTGATGACAAATACTATATCCGTTATTTGTCTTTAAACCGATAAGGGGCTAAACATGGCTAGTTCTTCTGTTTTATCATAATACATACTTCATTATGATTCCGATAAACTGGCTATTAAAATGACTAAAAACTTCTATTTTTAAAATCTTTTAAAAGATCTCAGTTTACGCAGAACCACAATACAATGTCCGTAGTGTCTATAGAAATAGGCGAGAAACATGAAATCCTTGCTTTCATTCAACATTAATTACCTCAACATTAGTTTGCGGAGTGGGCGTCGCGACGGAGGAAAATTGTTTCGTCGTTTATTATTTCGAGTTTTAATCAAGGGAGAGAGTTGCAGTAAGGACGTCTGCAGCCGGCCGCCACCGTGGTCCGCCCTGCCCTGTACATATTAATCGAGTGTAAAATATTTAGCAAAAATTGTGTGCTTTTTTTACATCAGCTCTCTCTGAATCTTCGTCTTCATATTACTAAAAGAATCATTTCACTATCAAAGTAATGTTCCTGTATTATTTAGAAAATGTATTTAAAGTTTACGTACTCTTGTGATGATTTGATTTGATGACCAAAAAGGTTGCATTAAATTTTTAACTTCAGCAAAGTCTTGATTATTAACGTAAACAGTACGTTGTTTCAGAATTTTCGTGTTACCAGCTTTAAGTACGAACTCAAACAAACCAATCCTTGTACAGTAGACTAAGGGTGTGTACAAATCGTTTTCTTTGATAGAGTGTTCGCGCTGTGCTCACTCGAGCGAAATAATTCGAGCCGTTTGCGCCCCGGCCTCCTCCCGAGCGCGTCTTCTTTTGCCCTCAAATGCGATTTAGTCAGGCTACTTTGCAGTCTGTTTATTATGTAGTTTTGTTTCCTTTTCCCCTATACTAAGATTTTCAACTACATGCAAAAGGAACCAAGAAACTCTATTGATAAACTATTTGTTATGTATACTATGTCTCTAGTTGTTAATGTTAACACTTCTTAGTATATACGGCTATAAGAATATATATAATACTAGCTTTCGCTCGCGACTCCGTCCGCGTGGAATTAAAAAAATAACAACTGAGTAGCCTATGTGTTCTTCCAGACTATCCTCTACGTCTATGCCAAATTTCATCGAGATCCGTTCAGCTGTTTAGGCTACAAACTCTAACAAACATCCATCCATCCATCCATCCATCCATCCATCTATCTATCTAAACTTTCGCATTTATAATATTAGTATGATGAACCAAAATTTTTGGCGCATCATTATTAAAAAATATCTAGGAATTTCTAGACGTTTTGGTATAGCTTAGATAGGCAGGTACTGGTATTAAAAACTTTGAATGGAATTTACAATTTCATACTTACCATCGAATTTTTTTTAGTAAATTAAGACATTTTAAAGTGATAAAATAATATCATAGCAACTATTCCGGTCATGTCGTGCAACAAAGTATCAGGCGGCTGCGCTACTCTCATTTATAGTTAATCCTATTTGATATATTGGTCCATTAGGAGCGCTGTCCCAGCCGCTCCTTGCCGAGATTGTAAGAAAATACCGAGTAACGACGCCGATACACCTTTATAGACGGCCAATCGTGTCAGACTTACTCGTTATCGAGAACAATTTCAAAAATAACTTTGCAACACGAGCGAAATAAACTGATACTTTCATTGACACAATGTTTGCTAGCCAATAAACACGTACACGTATGTAGTGAGTCTAGTCCAAAAGGAATGTCAATGTGTAAATGTAATTTTAAACTATCCAGGTACAGGGTTATTCATGATATTTCGAAACTTACTATAGTATACTTATAGTACTGTAGACGTACGTATTAAATTTGTATATTTCATGAATTAACAGTATGTTCTCTATCCAATTCAATTGAAATAAAAAACTCAAAGCCTTATAATTGAAAAGATGTAAACATGAATGAACATGTATAAAATACATGTCACAAAAGAGATGGATTTGGCAATTTAATTTCGTAAAATAAATCCAAATTCGCCGACGAAAGAAGCGACGAAATGAATTTCCTTTTTTTCGGTGCTGATAAAATTTACGAAAATAAACTCAATACGCGCCTATCAAGATCCGGTATCAATCTATTATGTTTGCGCGGTTCCTTTCGTCTCACAATGAAGGTAGGGGGAGCCTTTTAAAGTCGCTTTTAAACGTGATACATTATAAAAGCGTTGTCGCTATAGAGCTTTTCGCGGTATCGTTGGAAGCGCCTCACGGATAAATGATTGATAGTGAAATGCCGTCAGCGCGAGTCATCACGCGCGACTTTCACTTACACTGAAAATATTTTACACGCTCTCTATACAGCCTGCCTGCTGAATGTTAAATTTAAGCTACTACTATATTTCTATTTTTTTTTTATGGAAACGTTTGTTTGTTAAAAGCCGGTATCAATCCACTAACAGAGCTTTTGAATATTGATAGGCATTTCAATATTTAAATTTTGTTTTCAATCTAAATATTTATTTTCATTAATAGCGCAATGTACAAACAAATAGTTACGATACTGCTTTTTATTGTTGTTCCGTTAAATTGGGGTACGTAAATTAATGTTTACACAACAATTTCTTTTCGTTTTTCTTTTATACTAATACTAATTCAAAACACAAGCTTTCACCCGCGACTCTGTCCGTGTGGAATAAAAAAAAAGAATAGTCAGTGACATATGTGTTCTTCCAGACTATCCTCTACATACATACCAAATTTCATCGAGATCCGTTCAACAGCTTAGGCTATGAACTCTAACAAAAATCCATCCATCCATCCATCTAAACTTTCGCATTTATGATATTAGTATGATTGAAACATTAGGTTTATAATGAAAACCGTATAATTAAGATTAACATGTTTATTTCCTTTTCTTTAAAGTCTCCGACTTAATAAATTGTAATGTGTAATTGAAATGATATCTACTCGTAAATTTATAGCCATTTTTTTAATGAAAATGTGTATGTCTTCTAATCTTTGATCCACAATGGTTTGAATGTCAGAACGGAATTGGACCCCCCATAGTTTTATTGCTGTGTTAATCGGGTGTCGTTTTTTGCATGGAATTCGTTGATAATCGTTTGGAACTTACTTGGTATTCCCTTAGCAATGCTCCACCCCCTCGCTGCAAATTTGATAATGAAAGGGTCCCACTTGTGTGTTGCAGAGATAATGTAAATAAGTATGCAAATTATATACAGAATACCATTCAAATGAACCTAACGCGCCTCTTTAAAGTTTTTTACAAAGCAAACGTTCTTTCATATATTTCTAACGTACAACCCTATATGAGTAAAAGTGAACTTAAATTGAGGCAAGGGGAAAATTCAAATGTTAATCGACCTTTGTATACAAGTTGCAATTAAATTGTTTCTTTTGGCTCACAATAGTTCAGTATATGGCACGTCTCAGTTAACACAATTGTTTTTCTTAACTATTAGTCTATCGTAAAGTAATAAAAAAAATAAAACTTCTAAATAACGTTGTTAAAATAAATAATACCAGATATAAAATGCCGGTTTAAAAGGATTAACATGTAAAGTATTAAATCGCAATTTGTAGTAAAGAAACACCGGCTCAACTAACCCGCGCAGCGAGCTTCAAACTTTTACCATCAGTTCATTGTAGACGGAATAATGAGACTGCAGGATAACGAACGGATTTTTTTTAAATTGGGATGCAATTTCATCCATTTTTTGTGATTTACTTGAGGGTTGTCGACGTGAAGATAATTAAATTTAACCCTTTCACTCGCTCAAGCAGACGAAAGTCCCGTAAATTAGAAAACTAAACTCCGAGAATCTCACCCTCGTATTCAATTAGCTGCTAATCATATCTGGAGGGTGTGAACGGATCGATTGAAATGTGCCCGACGATGCAACTTCGATATTACTTTCTATTGAACTTTTGTTAAGTTCTAAGGTACCTATATAGTTGCGGTGTTGGTGTTTTGAAGTTTTACCTAAATAGATTAAAAAAGAAAGTAAGTTGCAAGTGATTCACTAATTTAACGAGTTTGAAGTTTGGCAGGATAGAATTGATGAAACAGACGAGTGTTTCAGTATTAATCATTAAGCTGTGTTTAAAACTTATCAATCAGCGCATAAATATTTTTAATTTAGTATTATTATAGTTTTATTGTGAGTTTCCAGCGTATTTAGCTGCAGCAACGGCAAATAGTTGAAAAGGTACGTGTTGTTATCGCGCGCCGCGCACCAGGAATGCGACCGATGGAAAGTTCCCGACTCGATTATACAGCGCAAACATCTCCGGAACACCAAACTATTGACCTGAGCCTCCGCACAGACAGCTTTTAATATCACAAAATTGCCCCGACATCATTTAGTCGCTGCAAATATTACTTTAATCCCACAGCAATAAAGTTTAAGCGTCTGTGCTTGCGGGGAATGCAATAAAACCTTTAGAAATTTGAGACGTGCGAGTAAATTCTTAGACGTTTCTTTCTAACTTAAGACACATGGCGTAGGAGTAAAGGAGGCCCGTCTCTTTCTAGGAATGTCACGGCTATATGTATATTGCAAAGCGGCTACAAGCCGACGGCGATGAAAATTCTTGGTACCTCAATGTTATCTCGCGAGGCGCGTTTTGCGTTTAATATCGTGTTATCATAAGTAAGAAACATTGCACCGTAACTCAGCTACATGTTTTATAGTCCTATCCTAATACCTATGTACTTTTGTAATAAAGGTACGAAATAATATCGAGTCCAGTTTGTAATCAATTAGTAAAATAAATTATTTAGCAATTACTTAGACCACGCGCAACAAAACAGATAATACAAGTGGATTTTCTGAGACATTTTTGAAATGAACAATTTACTTGAGCAACGTTTGGATAGAATTATGTTTACTAATTCGTTATTACCCAGACGAAGGGCCATCTGTCTCGTAGTCGTGTTTATTTTGGTACAAAAAGGCCAGCCGATGTGAAAAAGCCACAGCGATGTGTCACTTTTTACTGCTTTGGGAAAGCTTTTTCCCTGTGACATGGAGGGAATATAGGCCGGGCACAGTGAAAGCAGGTTTATGACGAACACGTGCCGACTCACGACGACCGTAGGGAAGATACAGTATCGATCACTTCAATATGGACGAAGTGGATACCACTTAGAAAACAATTTGCTTTTAAAATTGTATTACGGTGATAATAATTTTTATTTCGGATTATCATTTTGTTATTTCATATCACAAGATTAACATTATTCTAATGTTATAAATGCGAAAGTTTAGATGTTTGTTTGAGTTTGTGGCCTAAATGCCTAAACGGATGTGTGGAAGAACACACAGGCTATTTAATTTTGTTTTTTTAATTCCACGGGGACGGAGTCGCGGACGAAGGCGAAATTAGGTTCCCTCTTTTGATAATGTCATATTGCTAAAATAATTGAAGTTTAAAATGCAATATGTATATATTCTTAATTGTTTAATGAATACTGTTACTTGTTACTTTTATTAAAATAGTGCTTTTAAAAACGTTTTAAATAACAAGTAATACGAAGCCTGGTATATAAATATCAGATATAGGTAATAATATCAACGACACGAGGTACCGTAGAATTGGTTCCACGGGGACCTTTTGTCCAATTATTGGGAAATGTAGGGGTTCACATTGTTGATCATTATAAATACGACGTGAAAAACCTGTCTTCTTGTATATATGTAGTACATAAGTAGTAGATGAGGGTAAACAAATTGCGATACTTGCGGGCCTTATACATCACATCAATCATAGAACCCTCAGTGAACCTACGTCTCAATAGCAGGTAACGATTGCGTTTTTATTAAAAGATTCTTGATATATTCCTTAAGATTGAGCATAATGCCTAGTGAAATTATACCGTTTGAATACATACTGATTTGCTTTAATAAACCGCCAATCAGATATTCTGTTAACAGGAATACCAAGTAAACAGTTTTATTGAGACACAATTTTGTGGCGCCAATACACAAAGTATCGACAAATTTCACAAAAAATAGATGTTTTACATTAATTTCGTGACATAAAATTAACTTACTTATATAACAATAGAAAACATAAAATTTTTATAAGCTTCACTTTATTCGTATTTCTTACAGGAAAGTTTTACTGCAAAAACTCGTTTTTGTAGTCTTACTTATAAAACAAGACAACTCAGTTTATTACAGACTGTTTACCGTGGTGGATAATAAAAAAAATGTAATCGACGCTGTGACGTCACAGGCCAGTGAGCCGAAGCGTAAAGCGGGCGAGCACAGCGGGCGGCCACAACGCTTCGCAAATACGAGAGATAGCCCGGTCCGGAAATTCAATCAAGCTCGCACGGAGATTCGATCAAGATTGGGGTAATTAAAATAGCTACCTTTTTACCTAAACATGACTCACCGGCTAAAGTCTGTAACGTGGTGCGAGTTAATGAACTTAATAGTCTAACGGTGCAGTTATTATGATAGTTTCAAAGCTATTTTGTGTGGTCTTAGTTCCAAATTATAACATACTAACTATGAATGAAAATAGAAAACATCTAACGCTTGAAAACAAATTTCAATATGATCTTTGATCGTTGTTTCCACTTGGTGGCGCTACATTTATCTAACTTTGTCGTCGTAATTTAGGCACTAAACAAACATAATACAGGAACTAGTAGATTGAGTCAGAGTATTTACTTATAAACGTGGCAGTGCTTAACTATAAAATATTTGCTGGCAAGTCATTTATTAAATTGTCAAATTTCTTTATGCTAACAGGTTATCGTAAATGAATGCTTGGATAGTTGATATAACTATAGTGTTGTAACACTTACCCCAATATACTTCAATTAAACAAAAGGTAACATCACAAAGTCGATAGATCTATATCGAATGAAAGCTCTTAATTAAAAAACCGCATTCAATTGGTCGCTCCTGGCTGTACGCGGTATGGAGGAGGCAGTCAACTTATTTATTGTCCACTATAGAAATTGAATATGGAACCTATACGACGTGGTCGGAGGTAATTAAAAATACGTCACTCGCAGCCGACCTTTCAATTCGAGCATGTGTCGAAATACGAAATGAATCATTTCCCGTTTATATTTGTACGTTACCGTCGGAACTGCGATCTGTTTGTTGTTATTCGGCCGATCGAAATATTCATCCAGTGAATGGGAAATTCAGTTTTATAGCGGGATGTGTTGCACGCAAAACTGGTCGTCTAGATATCTTGTTTTGTCCGATGAGAGAGGTAATCTTTTTCACCAATGTGCATGTGTCTGTAATAGGTGTATTTGTGTGAATGTATGTCCAGTTCAATGTGACCTCTTGTAGTCTAAATGAATTGACTGACATTATTCGGTGTATCATTATTAAATGTTATTTAAAACCAAAACTAGATAATTTTCACACTGGTTGTTTTAAATGTAAAGAACAAAAAGGAACCGCAATACATTACTCGCGGAGGGCGCATCTGGTCATCCTGGTCGAGTGTTGAGACTTGATTTATTTTCAGTATCCATCACTCTCCCGCTCCGCTGATACCTTTTGTCTCTCCCTAGCTCCATCTAATCGTTTTTTACTTTCCAATTGTATAATTATTTATTCGCTTGAAACACTTTTCTTAATTCATTATGATCTTTAATTAGCAAATTCACTAGACCAAAATAACCCATCTCGCTATTTGATGATTATAGTATTTAAACAGGAGAGAATCGCCAATTTACCGAGCTTGATATTACGTTAGGCAATCAAAATAGGTAGTGCTTAATTTTATGATTGTAATTTTCACTAGGTTAACATTATAGAAACGCTCAGTTCATTAAAATTAACATTGGCGTGAAAGCCGTCGGTTAATACACCTGTCTGTTTCAATTCCCAATGAGCAATGCTCGGGTCCCTACCAATTTTGTGTTAGTGGGATAAACTTGTTTAGCATTTAAATTATATTCCCGCCACCGATTCAAACAACTGCGCGCAGAATTAATAACGACGAAAATGTTTAGTCACACACAATTTTGCTAGATTTTCAGATTGCAATTTGCATGTTAAACGTCAATCCAACGGCTATGCGTCGAGCCCTATCGCTGAATATTAATGCGGCTCCGAGATTTTGTTTTACTTTGTGGAAACTCGATTATAATGCAAAGTAGCCGACAACGCTGGCCCACTCCGATGTGCGTCTCCCGCACGTCTAGACCCTAGACAGCTGCCCTCGATAGTACGCTGTGTAAACTCATAAGTGTTTCACTAATCGATGTTTAATCTTCAGACCTATGGATACATTTAATAAAGTCTGTTCATTTGAATAAAGACACTTTATAAAAAAGTATATTTGAGAGATTAAATTTAATTCTAGAGAATTGATATCACGCAGCAAAACGGACACATTTCGAAGGTTTTAAAGTTTGATAGAGTTCTAAAGTTAACAACTTAGTTGGTTAATTTTTACCTTCTTGTTACAAAAAAAGTTTTATATAGCAAATAACAACCTTCGTAGAGCAAAAGTAAAACTGTTTGGGGAAAGCATTTTCACGTACGTGAAACGCAAGAATTTTAGGGGCTGTAACAGGTCACACCCTACACGATGTGTTTTAATAGTGTTTACACTAAAGGGAGAGTTCGACAAATATTAAATGTAGCGTAAATGATTTATTGCGCCTTTAAAAATAACGTTAATGTTCGGCGATATAAAATAGATTTTAGAAATGACTTATTACAAGAAGTTGCTGATGTCAATTTAGTATTTGGTTTATTTGTTTCGTAAGAAGTAATTATTGAGTTCCTTTTTAATATTTTTTGTATTGATTTACATTTTCTTTAATTTCTGTTTAAATGGTCAGTAATTTTTCCATCTGGTAGAATTTAGTTTGTACATAAAACACAAAAAACTGTTTATTATTCATATCGATTAATATTTTTTACACTGTTCGAATGAATGTTTATGTAATCTTAACAAAATTACGTGCCTAAAAGTTTGACCACCTGTTTCAGACGTGGGAGGGGGATAGGGGAGATGGGGGAAAGGACACCAGTGCTCTTCCCGAAATTTACCTACTTGCTTTAATTAGGCTTGTGTAGGCTTACGGTCGGTCATTTTTCTTGTTTAGCCGTAATTGATAAAGGGCGCGCCAGCTCGAACGGACACGAAACCAGCCTCACTTTGCTTTGAGCCTTGTTTTACTTGGAAATTTTACTTAGTAATAATAATTTATTCTTATAAAGCATTTGAATTAAAAATTAAAATACAAGTAGAGGGATAAAGTAATTGTGTTCCTTTAGCTTTTTTAGATAATACATGATAAATAATTTTAACACTGTCGCACTATACTCCGATAAATTTTTCATCGTCATTTGCAAATTTTGATACATTTGTAAAAGCGAGAAACAATTTACTATAAATATATACACATTAAGAATGATTAATCGATTTAATTATTAAAATAAAAACTTTACAACAATATGAAACCGCTTTGCGAATAGGAAAAACTTTTACTACACAAAATGGCTTCTACAAAAACTGTACACACTATACTATCATGCATGAACTTCAAAACGGATTGCTTTTAAGTGGATTGAATGAAAATATTAACAAATTGGCCTGCAGCTGTATTAAACAGTAAATTCTCATATCCTCATATTAACGTTCCCCCTTCGGTGAAGGGTGACTGGCAGTGTGGAGCGCCTAGGGGATGCAACCTCAGCAATTGCGTTAAATCAGAGTTGCTATTCGATTAAAAACGGTATCGAACCTGGTCGCTAGTTCACTATACAACGTATATCATTATATCGATTTCTGTACTTATATTTTTGTTTTATTTTATTTACTAAAATTCAGGATAGTTTCATACAAGGGCGTACAGAATCATTAACAGAGTAGTATTATCTAAATTGTTTATTAAGTTTTAATTTTAATATTCATAAAATGAAATTATATATACTTGTCGGAGTGACGAGTGGTTTGTAGAATTCAATTGCGAAGGCAGATCATATAAACGGTAACAAATCTCCATTGTGGGCATAATGAAATAAAAATCGCGTAACATTAGAAACACTGTCCTTAGTTGACCACCACTCTACACTCTAATCGAATTGCAAACATTTACATAGATTAACCAATTGATTTTACAATAACAAAGCGCATCTTTTCCACTATTCAGTGACATCAGTCATTCGATCGCCGCTTGATATCTATCACGGACGTTGCATATTCAGCCAGTACTCAAAGTTATTAGTTGCCAATTAATTTAACCGTTTAAAAATTAACAATATTTACGCCCCGTTATACTTTTAGAAAGTATCATTTGAAATAGATTAATCAATACGTCGAGACATAAATAGCCGTACATATGCAAAATAAATTTAGTTGCAACTTCTGTAGATAAGTAAGGTCGAATGATTTGATTTCGTCGTCGAAGTCCCCCATCGAAGAGTTTCTTTCAGAGGGAGCCGGCCGTGCCTACAGAACTGTCGCAAGACCAATATTGCTGAGGAAATTAGTTTATGTAAAATGTAGAACAGCAACGAAAAATATCCAGAGGAAAAATGTAGACGGAATATTGAAATCAATTCAGTTTGCCGTTTCTATTGCATCACGAAGTCATCTTCGCGAATTGAAATGATAAAGAAGCCAGTACTGTAAAAGATGTTATTTATTTATCGTAAATTGAAAGAGAAAATATGAAACAGCGCATATAACACTTTATTTTTATATTTGACGCAAAGATAATATCAGAAATAAAATACAATAGTTTGTAATAATCGATTTCTAAGACTTGAAATACATTTGTAACTTTTGTGACAATAGAATTCAACGTATGCCTAATTGAAACGTTGGGTTAGACCTTACCCATAAATGGCGTAATAAATGTGCGCAGTGTAGCCGAAGTATAAATTTAATTAATACTGAATAAGGCATGTATATTCCCGACCATAGTTAAAGGGCTTTAATTGAAATTTGTTTGGTCGCAAAAACGATCACAAGATTTTAATAGAACAATAGCCGATTTTGTATTGGTATTTTATTATTTCATTTGTAATCTTGGTTAGAAAAGGACTTGAGTAATAGATTTGCATATTGTGTCATTTTGACAAAAATGGTGGTCAGTTCATGTTTGTTATTTCCGTAACTTTAAATATTTTATCTGAATATTATCCGCGTTGTATAAAACTGGAATAAAAAGTACTAAATTTATTGTTTCCTAGAGTTTATTGTTTCAATTTTGTTTTTAAATAAAAAGTAGGTTGGAAAAAACGGCCATAGAAATATTTAAAATCGGGGACACTACGTTACGTAGAGATTGTCAATACACTTTTTGTTCGAATATGAACGTGCAGTCAAAATAGACCATGGCACGGCACAAAGGAAACCTGAATTATATTTTATAACATTCAGTGATTTTTAGATTGTTGCAACGTGAATTTAAAAATTCAATTACTAAAAAACTTGTATTCATAGAACTGTTAACTGGTAGCATATTCTTTTGTTCATAAAACCTTTCATTAGTCAACAACTAGAAATACTTGTCCTATAAAAAATGTTAAATTAATATGCTTCTTCATCATATATTTCATTAAATTTACACAAAGATTAAGTAACAAGCGAAATATCAATAATTCAAAATTAATTTTAACATGAAATAAATACACAGAGCTGTATGTAAACTCTAGTTAAGTAGCGGTTTAGTATTGCTAACCCCTGGTTGATTATTTGTGTTCATCCGACCTCGAAGATGACACAATGCGTCGACGACGCCCCAGCCGACGTGAATAGCATCCATTAATGCCAAGAGACTCGCAGTGTGAATAGCCACACAAGCTGACTGATGTACCATTACCGTCATATGTAACCAATCAACGCTTCTATTAAGACAAACTTGAGAAACTACACTCAATACCTTGACTTGAAATTACAAGTGTACTCAGTTTGATCATTTCCAATGTGTAAATTTGAGATTTAGTTTACCTAGCATGCGCTTTTAATAGAATTACATTGAAGCTTATGCAATTTTTAAAACAGTGTGATATTAATCGTGGCGACTCTTTACATTATATTCATATTTTTTACTCTTCGTTACTGACGAGTATTAAAAATTAAAGTCTAGTATGAAACAATTGCGGCTTTTTCGTTTCTTTGACGACGAGAATTTTCTTTTTAATATTCTTAAGTAAAAGTTCTACACCATCTTTCATTATGAGAGAAATTTGTAAGTCTTTTAATTTTTTTTTGAATTATCAAGTAGTGTATGGTCCATAGCCAAGACTAGTCTCAGAAGCCCACTACAGATGTTCAGTTAAAATTGTCAGTTTTCACTGTAAGTTATTAATTGAAAAACTTCAGAAAGCTTATGCGAATCTCGCATTTGTCCAGTTTCAATTGGACCAATAAAACTCGGTTAACCCTGGTCAAAAAGAGTTTACAAAAAGGAAAAAGGAAAAAAGAAAAACAAAGGTAAACGAAATTTTTAGAAAATAGCTATTATCTGTGAAAAACCAATTTCCATTTACATTTTGACAGCAGACACATGTGTATAAAAAGAACACAGAGCGGCCGTGCGTTTCACACGGGATTCTATTTTATGCCTAGTGACTACATATCGACTTTTATTTTTCTGCAGCGCATTTCACAATCAACGCACTGCAGACAAATAGAGTTAGGAGAGAGATTATGGAACGTACGAATTTTTAGCTTTTTTTTTATGGGAAAATGGATTTAATAGATTTATGGATTACCCTAAAACTGTGGAAGGCATTGGAAAAAGTGTGTGTCCAGTAGCGTTTATGATCGTATTAATCTCTATGTGCTGCAAATTAACGAATAATAAATACAGTTCTCTTAATTCAATCTATTGCATCGTTATTTATACTAGATAATGGAAATGTTGCAACTGGTATTCGTAAATTAATTTAAAACCTACATATGCAAAGACATCGGATTGCAATAAGCGCTTAACGGATAATGACTCGCCACAAACAGGTTGATATCGGGTCACTTAATTATATTGGAAATATTTGTAATTTAATAAAGTGATTATTAAAATCCCAACTGGATTTATGCGATTTAATCCATTTAATTAAATTAAAATTTGCTGCCGACGCAAACTTGATTGACTGACATAAGTTTTATATTTTATTTTGCCTTAAAATCAAAATGTTATAAATATCATATATGAAATCTTTTGAGTTTTAGACAGACAATTTTGGCACATACAGAGTATGGTAAGGCTTGTTTGTAAACCAGAATGTTTCTCATTCTAAGAAAACTAGAAGATGCAAGAGCAAGTCTGTTTATAATATTTATATGTAACCCGAATCGTAAATATTAAAGGTGGCTTGAAGCCAAGTTGCAGTCGTGCCGCATCCAATTATATTTCAACTTGAAATTATGTCAAGACTTGATTCTGGTACAAATTAAGCCATAGCTTGTAATTATAGGTTGCAGATTTGTTTATGAAAATTTGCTGGCAACAAAACAGCTTAAAATCAGGGAATAACCTATTATGATAATTTCAAATGAAAGAATGTATTAATTTTCTTCTTTACAATAACAACATAATTTGAGATAAATGACTGACGCTAACGAATCTCAGATATCTTATTTTAGTTATAAATGGTGAGGCGATTGTCAGATGTTTATAATTTTTCATTGTCATTATGTCAGTTTGTAAGATTCACTGTAATTTATTGTCAGTTCAAAATCAGTATCTCCTTACTTTTCCTTCATTGTATTATTTTTAAAAAGTAACAAGTCCTTCAGAAATATTTTTGTAAATAATAATTGTACAATTCTAGTATGGTTAATAATAACGTCTGTTTGTCTATGTCTATGGGAAAGGCGATCGTTTAGCATTATTAAACCTTCTGTCTGCGTCTGTAGCGTTGATTATTTGTGTTCATCAAAGCATAGGGACAGCACAATAGCCGATGTAACCACGTAAACGGCAGCCATTACTGTACAGCGTCACATGAATAGGCCAGTCGCAACCATGTCCTTTTACAGCCTTTTGTTATCGTACAACGGCACTAGAATTATAAAATTATTGTTATCTACGACGAATTGTAATTTTTTAAAAAGAAATATTTAGTCGCAAAAGCTGTATATTTTCTTTGTATTAAAATTACGTCAGTAATATTTTTGAATGAAAAGAAAATGTTATTTGAATGTTTTCAAATGTTTTCAAATGTTTTCAAGGTTTTTGTATTCGACTAACTTTTAATGTACAAGTTTATAGTGACATGATGTTTATAGCGCGATAATTAATAAAATTAATGTCAGCGATTTACAATGTTCGCAAGATAAATTACGTCACCGAAGTCGACAGGCAATATCATATTTATTTGACATGGGACAGATTCCCTCGTGTAATGGCAAAGTTAATTTGACACCCCAGTCGAAAAGTAAGAAATATTAGTTCTTTGGATAAAAAGCAATTAAATAAGCACATTATTTTAAGTTAAATAAACTCTCATGATTAGATTTATATGTAACATGAGTGGTAATTACATTGCTGTGTAAAAAATGAATTTTTATGTATCGCATACTCAACAAAGTATTTTTAATTAGATAGTAAATAATAACACACTTGTGTTTCAGGAATATTAAATATTTAAAAATTAGAAAAAATAATCATGATCAAGGAATTTTAAACGATCTTACTTAATTTGTGCCATCAAGTATTTACTAAAAATATCTACATCGAAGTGAAGTTATTAATAAACGTCGTGCCATTGGCGTTACAAAATAATAAGGTCGTATCGAATAATAAAGTGGTGAGAGTGACATTGGAGCGATGTCGGCGCGCTCGATGTTATCGACGTGGCTGTTAATTATTTAATGAAATTGATATTTCTGTATTAATTTTCGAGTCAAGTGCCCTGACTCGAAAGCACTGAAAGAAAATTCAACAGTTAATATTTTTATGCTTTTATACAATCTCGTAAACTTGTTAAAAAAAATTGACACTAAACGTTAATCATCCTCGGTTGACAGTTCTATATTATGCACTTACGTACCTTAATTACTTAATTAAGTTAAATGTATATTAAGACTAGCTTTCGCCCGCAACTTCAACCGCATGTAAATAAAAAAATAAAAGTAAGTAGCCTATAAGTTTTTCCGGACTATTCTCTACATCTATGCTAAATTTCATCGAGATTCGTTCAGCAATTTAGGCTACAAACTCAAACATCCATCCATCCCTCCATCTAAACTTTCGCATTTAAAATATTAAGTAAGAATAATTAAATTAGTATTATACGCATGAAACTGATTTCATAATGACAAATCTTAAAACAAATATTTATTTGATTCCAGAGTTGACTTTGAAAATGTAGAAACACATCTCACCAGTTGCAAGTGTAGATTAAGTTTGCAAAACAAAACATTTCTAACTTCTAGTATTATCATATAAGTCTGAACAAAGCGAACACACACATTGAAACTCACATAGAAATTTTCCGAGTTGTATGTTAGTTGATGTTTATAAAAGTACTCCCAACTTTACAGAGGCGCGCCTGTCTAATGGGGCTCTGGCCTTCCGGCAGGAGTCCAGGAGGCATTTAATCTTGCCTTGAATTATGTGCTCATGTCGGAGACCCGGAAAACCTTCGGCATTCGCGCCTAAGTAGTTTTTATTATGTGTTTATCCAGTTCTACTACTCCTTTATTTAGAGACTTAAAACAAGTAGAAATTGAATACATTAACCAAGTGACGTTTTTTGAAACCAAGAAGATTGTGATAAATCTACTATTGCTGTTAAATTTCTCACAGACATTATGATATTTAAAGCCAATATATTTATAGCCTCGTGTGTAATTTGTTATTCATATCTCGAAATTAAATCTCTATAAAATTGAATGACTCATACAAAGTTGTTAGCGTAATATGCAATATCGCTAGTGGATCTTACATGGAAGTGGTATCAGTTCCCGGAACGTTAAAAACCGGTAGCGTAGCTAAGTGAAGTTAGCAGTATTCCCCGATGTAATTACAGCGTAGTCGCTTGTACGGGTAACAATGACCTATGGCCGATAGCCCGCTCTTGCCCCCGCTACCGCGTCCGCTTATACTCCGCCCCCGCCCTTGTTAAACAAGTTGTTACGCCCGAGTCCACCGGCTATAAACAACGTCCATGTGAGCTTCTAGTTAGCCTAACCGGTTTATCTCAACGAGTTGAAAACAAGCGCAAAGGACTTTGTATCTAACGTATATGCAGTAAAGTGATAGTGACATGAGCTTTATTCGGGTTAATTGTTATGAAATATACGAAAGCATAATACATCAAATATTAGTAATCACATTTAAATTTGAACAAACATAAGAAGGTTGTGGAACAAGTAAGATCTAACGCGAATATGCATCCCAAGTCCGGTTTTTACTAATTGTTGAGTTAAAATACGTACTTTCCTTTATGGCAAATTAGCAAGTTTTTCAAGAATATGATTCCTCAAATATTATGGAAATCTACAATCACGTTAAATCTAGCAAAATATTTGATTTAAAAATTATTATACGCAGATTCATTTAACAAGCCTCCATTTATAAATTTATTTTTATTGTTAAATAGATGGATAGAATAAACTTTATGTATTTTTATTCGTTTTAAACAGCACATTTGATAAATTATTCCGCACAACGCGCTCATGTAACTGTGACGTTAGTGACTTATTTAGCAAGTCCACAAGGCAAGTGCCGTCCCGCGGTAATTCAATAACGCTTCCAGGCAAACGCAGTTACGGTCAATTAAAAGTATGCCACTCTCTCACCGGTCGATGGCGAATCGAGTTACCATCCGCCGGGAGCGGCCGGCGAGCCTGCGAGCCTGCGCCCGCCCCAAACAAATGCCGAAGAATTCTTGATAATTAAAGTGCTCTCGCGAACTATTTTCATTTATCACTGGAAGTGAAAATAATTAATGAGCCAGTGTGAAATTAAAGTTTTGTCAATTTTACGACAAAACTTTACGAAATTACGTTGTTCCTGAATAAAGTTTTGATTGAATAACAATTGCTTTTCTTCTTTTAGTTTCGTTTCGAAGCTATCTTAAATGAAAAAATGGTCATAATTGTTTCAGTGTAATTGGACCGAGGCTAAAAACTTTTAAAAGTTAAGTTTTATAAAAGTACTATATATTAAAGTTTTATATAACTATATATTAAATTTTATCAATGTCTAGATGTGTACGTTTATTTTTGGTTTTTTCTTTCTTGGCTCAAGTGTAATTTACACTAAATTAAATTATAAATACTATTGTGTACGTTATAGTTTTACAAGTGTAATTACATTAGACATTAAGGTAACTAATTTAAAGTTAAAACGGCTCTCTGTTCACGACTACGAACACGACATTTCTTCTGGCGTGCGTCTGAATGAGACAGTGTCATTAAATTAAAGTTTCATTTGTCTTCATTTGCTAAACAATAGCAATTATACAAAGCCCCACAGCGGGCGAGTAATCAAGCGTCCCTTTAATTAAGTACAGAAACAGTGCCAAGTAATTGGATCTGAACAACTGAGTAAACAAATCGGAATGGAAGCTAATAAATCTAGCAAACACCTCGTCTGCCGTCTCCGGGCATTCAGATCGTCCTACCAAAAGTAATACTTCACTAATCACGGCCCAAAACAATCCATTCAGTAAAACGTTCCTCTGTTGTGTTCAAATCTCAAGACGTAGTAATTCGTAGCCCTTCGTAGCTGTTGCTGCTACGATATAAACGAAAGTTCTTGGTACGTCTTCTATTCTCTGTTCTATTTAAAATTGTACAATCATTAAACAGATAATAGATCAACATACAATTCCGTACGTTATTATATGGCTAATCAAAGCATAATTGGAGTGGTAAAAAAATAGCAATTACTCTTGGCAATAAATATAAATATATACATTTACCAATAAAGATCAACTTTAAAACGGACACGGTCCAGCCGGATTAAAACAATATAAACATTAATTTTACAAAGGTTAAAGCTTAAATAAAAGTTCAACCGACTGGAAATATTGTAACTGCATTTCCTATGGCGGTTGCGTGTAATTCTCGTACACCAACTTAACTCGCACACGTGTGCACTACACGTATTTTACCGACGGCATATTCATTTCCGTCTTCTTGCATTTTTATAACATTTCTACTGTTGTTATTTGCCCCAATGGATTTATAGGGTTGTACACACAGAGTATCGATATTTAACTTTACTTGTTTTGTTTTTATATTGATGTTATGATGGTTAATTAAATGTATTTAATTTTCAACTTGATTTAATATTTTTTTAAAATTCAAATAACAAAAGTATCTGGATTACGCGAGAAAAGATATAGAATCTAGAAGTAAAATATAGGTTTGAAGATGTTTCGTTTCTAATTTTCATTCCCAACCCTATATCGCATTTAAATGAGATCGGGACGTACCCATACATATTTATATTCATGTTTTGAGAACCTTTTTATCCCGCGACGAAATAGTTCGTACCAATTTTCATATATGTTCTGTGAGATGGCAACAAACAACCTTACTTTTTCGTTGTTCGCGATTTGATTGCGGGGATTTATTTTTATGAGCAGATTTATAGTCGATTTCGAAAAGAATCTTTTCGCGATGAATTTTCAACGTCAGACCTTATATTAACTAAGTAAACTATTTGTACAAAAATAAAGCAAGACTATATAGACTATAACAGTGTTAAGTTAACAAACTTGTATATATATATCAAGTTTTCTTAAACAAAATATACGCACAGAGTACGTACATTTTACAAATAGTTTAGCGGTAGTCGTCCCTCTTTCAACAAATGACAGTAATTTCCTTACGGAAATGCATCGAAATGGTAAAATGGCCTGCTAAGCGTCGCCTATTCGCCGAGATCGCTTCTCCAGCTCAAATTTCATGCTAGAATATTTTATGTTTCTGAAAAGCAATCGCTACAGTCAAATATTCACTTTTAATTGAAAATGTTTCATATATAGGCTATGAATGTTATACATTTTCATTAAAAATGAACAAAGATGATAGCACATTTTGATACCTTTGAAAAAATGTCCTTAGTATATAATCAAGGTTAATTAAAAACAAGCAGAAAGGGTCTATATTTTGTCGCTTGACACATTTATTATCTTAATTAAACTAAGAAACCTTGAAATATTTGCTACTAACGCCATTCCTTATATTCGTAAAAGTTCCTATCAAAGTCGAATTAAAACGTGGTATGTAAAACGTAGTTCCAAATTAACTGGATCTTCTTCAACTTCAATAAATGTACTAAATCTAAGCCATAAGCAAGGCAATTCGACGGCGAAGCGTGCACTTAGTTTCTAAGTACAAACAGGGTCAATTCACGAAGTTACAATATAAATTGAAGGATCAGCCAACCTGACTTCAGACTACAGCATTAATTGAATAGATACGTCCGCTATTCGCCTCAATCCAACCTTAATCACTCTTGAAAAGGCCCGATAGAAACCAATTCCTCACCACTAGCTAATAATATACTACAGCGCATAGCACTTTGATTTTGATCTTGTTAGTTTGTGGAGATGCAACGCCCTTCTAAATGGAATACTTTTCTCTTCTATTTCTTGAGCTTCTTAGTTTCCGAGATAGTAATTTAATGTTTTTCACCTTAAGATACTTTTCTTTAACAGGCGTCTGCTTCGACACCTTCTATTCGTGAAGATTCCGCTTGATAGCAAAAATATTGGAACATATTTATCAGCATTTTATTCAATTATTTTCATTACAAACCCGTCATGAATTCGCTTAATGAGTTATATGTATTTCGTTTATGATATGAGAAACTGTTATTAGTAGTTAATTTACTTTCATTAGAAAATTTCGCAGAGTGTACATTGTTTCCGGCGAAAGCAATTACATTCGCCGTAAGTATTCGTTCATATTTGCAATTAGCGAGTGGTCCATAAACGTGCAAATCGGTAACCGCCGCTGCCGTGCGCCGTGTCTTTGCATATTCATAGCCTGCTTAAAATATTTTAATACGGGTCGTCCCTCCCTTCACATCCGCAACTTTTTTACTAATGTCGAATGGAATGAATAAAATTCGAAAACGGAAATTGCTTTCCAATGGCTGACGTGAAATTCACTTTCTCCAATTTTTTTCAATATGGAATTTTATGTTTTGATCAGCTTTTGAAAACATTGTTACGAATATTCTTGTTTTTAATATTAGAAACACCTTTTCATTTGGCCAATCTAAGAAGATGCTCTATTTCATAGTCGTAAAACAAAGGGATATCAAAGAAAATATATTTATTTTAAAATCTTACCGGAAAAAGATACCTAAACGTCGTTGTTAAGTGCTCTCACACCAGGCCCATTTTATTGTTACGGGATTAAGCGATTATAATATTACATCCCCCGTCGCTATCTGAATTCTCTAATGTTTTATAATTTTCCACTCCTCGCTCTCCGCTATCGACGATTTCTTCCGCTCTCACCCTCTTCCTTCCGCGGAACCACTTTAAAGGGTATTTATGTACAAGGGATCCTTAATTGGTATTGGTACAAGTTTTGATTACTTCCAAATTCTATGGAATCATAAGTCGAATTAGTAGAACTCGTTTCTTATGTACTATCTAATGTTACCCTTTTAGCGCAACGTGTTGGTAGAAAACCTAGCATGGCAAAAGCTAAAAACCTATTATTTTTACAAGAAAAAAAAATTGGCTCCCACTTTAATTGCCATAAAGTAAAGTAATTTAGTATTCATATTTTTTTATATTCACTTGATTTCGTAAATAACAGATTAATGAATAAAAACATGAAATCAGTTTGATACTAAATAGATAATTTTTTAAATAGATAGATTCCAAATGTTATTGAAGTTTGAAATCTTAAAATTAACACAATAAATCGATTGATTCATGATAGAGATATAGATAATAAAATTATAGTCGTGAGTTAAATGTGGAGAGGTACAATACCTCCTGCTGTCGATAGAGATTTAAATGGAGCCAGCGAGAATTTTCAATTAGTGACGACGTTGAGGGATGGCTGACAATCGTCTACGTCGGCGTCGTCGACGACCTCATCCATCCACATTTGAGTAACCAAGTGAAAAGGCAATGATCCGCGTTATTACCTCTTCTTACGCATAAACTCCGAGGCTGGTTCGCTTTGTTTTTATACCCTTCGCTTGCGTCATCTACATTTTTATATACATCTTGTCCTGACAGTGCGGAATATATCAAAATACAACGGTGAATTTGTTATTCGAATATTGAATTTACATTTTTTTACTAATAGAATAACTCAACGATCTGTTAAATTGAATTGAAAAGAAATGGATCATGACATAATAATGTATTTCATGTCTCTTGTTCTCCTGCTTATGTAGATTTGAATTCGAGTAATTAACTCAAACTCCACGTTCAATAATTATACGACATTGTACAATAGTTAGCAAATAGGAAACAACGCATACATGATGTAATGCATTCAAATTATGTTAATATTAATTATAGTGTCATTGCCTATAAATAAGTTTTAATTATTACTCATGACGCTGTTTATTCCGTTAATAACATTTATTACCATAAAAAATACATGAAAGGCATAAAACTGATCAACAATTATTAATATACCAGCGTGATTATGTGGCCGATGTTTGCCGGCTTAATATTGTCCCCTCTGACACGTAACAACATTCCATTATGTCATATTCGGGGCGTAATGACGCGCTAGTATCACAAAATAGCCCCTATAGCAAATGAAATGGCTCGCAGGAATATGTGATCCCGGATACGCGATATGTAAATGCTCCGTAGCTTCGTGTTTCAGCGGAATTGCCTTTTTTAATACAACGCTTTCAATATGATGTGCGGTACATTCATGCTTAACTGTCTTTACATCCCATGTTGCTATAAATCCTTTATCAATATTTACAGCTAAAAGTAAATATTAAAACAGTATTTTCATTTTTATTCTACGGCATCATAGAGGAGTTAACACCAGACAGGATGAGTGACAATATCAAAAATATTTGACTAGGTACTTAAACTTCTTAATACAAAGAGTTATGATTTAATTGAATAAACAATCTCCTTTTGTGTTTTGTATCTTAGCCGTCTTTACATTTACATTTATAAAGTCCAGGTAAATTATTTTATTAAAGCATTATTCTGTAATACTCTGTAATTCTGTAATGTCATATGTACATAATTTACCCAACGTTCTTACGGTGAAGGAAAACATCGTGATGCAACCTGCACATATCGGCGAAGAAATTCAAAGATTTGTGTGAAGTCAACCAACCCGCACTTGGCCAGCGTGGTTGACTATGGCCTAGTCACCCCTTATAAGGGTAGGCTCCGAGCCCCTCGGTGGGGACGAATAGTGAGCTGGTGATGATGATGATGATTATTCTGTAAAAGTAAATAACGTAAGATAGTGTTTATATCACATTCGGACGAGGTTAGTGTTACGAAGACAGGTCGACTCGCGGCGTTCAATGAACATGTTATTGGCGCTAGCTGGAGCAAACATCGCCCTCGTTGGGACTTAATTTTCGAGACCGACACATGTCAGTATACATCAGCGCCATATTCAGGCTATTAACATACACCGCACAAAGTGAGCGGGTGGATGGATGCCCTTTACAACTCATAAATAGGCGACACGACAGCCCGTCACGAGCGGGCGTGGCCGATGTTTGATTAAAACGTAACTTTGAGTCGCGAGCGCTCTTTATGGAATAGACATTAATGATGTTTGTAAAATAGGGCTGGGACGTTTTGATTTTTAAGATTGCACTGAATTGCGGTTGATCAAAATTTATTTTAATATTTTAACTAATGAGCTAAGTATTTTTACAACGGCGTTGAATGGAAACTACCAATTTCGTAAAATTTGATTAGATCAAATAACTTATAATTTAATTGACAATTATTTTGAGCTCATATAGAGAAGTTTTTACGCATCCTTTGCATTATTAAATTTTGAATTTAATGAAAGTATAAACTATGCAGAAGTGCAATATTGGAGAATGCAAAGAACGAATTTATATCAGTTTGGTGCTTGAGTAAAATAATTTACTAAATAACATTTACTGCAAACCAATTAAAATGAACCGGAATTGTGGCTAAATCCTGCACAGACAAACAAAACCGCAATATGTTCTAAAAATTTAACGGAAAATTAATTTCATAATTATATCATTGTATTTTATTAAATTAATTGTAGAATTGTTTGAATATTTTAATGTTTAAAATGGAATGATTTAGTTGTTTATTTACATTTTCTACGTGTAAAGTGTAGGTGCAATAATTCAGTCAATTCATAATTAAAATGTTTTCACCATTTAAGGTACTTATTTCGACACAGTATCATGCATGAATATTAAAATATTTTGCAGTTTTACAGTTAAATCAAGTGTTTATATTATTTAAAAACAAAAAATGCATAGTAATCAAAAGTGGCAAAAATAATCACGCTTACAAAAATACATTAAAAGTGAATTTTCATTACGAAATGCGTAGGAAACAGGTAACTTTTTAGCATTAAAAACTTGTGAACTTCGAGCCTTTGTGATTAATAATTAAGAAGACACGAACTCGTTATTTCGTTATTTCAAGAATTAAAATTGCGAATTTTGTTCCTAATTAGGAATCCGCCTTTAGGCTAGTTGGCTTTTCTTCCCTTTTCGTGTAAATTTCTGTAAACTTGAAACAAAAGTCGATGTCTTACAACATTTTACAACAATAAGCAAAACAATTCGCCCTTCTGGTATTATTTAATTATTCCAGTAATTAATACGCGAACATAATTATTTTCCTCTAAATCCTAAAATTATTCTGCATTAGAAATATAGTACAAAAGTTATAGAGTATGCGTCTAAAATAAGTTATTCTAGTTTAAGAAATGCCCTCAAAGATATTTCCTTTTCAAGCTTTACTAATAAATCTATTTGAAATAAAAATAGAAACGCAAAAGTCTTTCAAAGAGACCTGTTGCTATCGCGACAGACGACGCCATAGAAAAAAATTGCCACAAGCAGACGCAGCCATGTTTACTGGGCGCATTATCCGTGAGGGTATTATTAACCATGACAACCGACGGGACGTCCCTCGCCCCCTCTACAGCTTTTTCCAAACATCACCCAGTTAACAATCTCTGATCACCTATACAAAGCAGTCTATAATCTTTCGATTCGAGCGTTTGCCGTCACTCCCGACCGTTTCTAACTGAACCTCCCTAAATTTGCAAGTCTCGAAGTGCAGGGGTGCGTCACATGCCAAAGAGATGACGGGATTATTTCTGTGTTTGACATAATCATAGTGACAAATTTATTTTTAGGGTTGTCATGTTTGAAAAATTTGAGCATTTTTTATTACGACTCTACATATTTTTGTAATATCTATAAAACTGACTACTGTTGTAAACTATTACTAGCTATAAGATTTTATTTGATATATACAAAAATCATACTAATATTATAAATGTGAAAGTTTAGATGGATGGATGGATAGATGGATGGATGGATAGATGGATGGATGTTTGTTAGAGTTTGTAGCCTAAATGGCTGTAGGGATCTGGATGAAATTTGGCATAGATGTAGAGGATAGTCTGGAAGAACACATAGGCTACTTTCTTTTGTTTTTATTAATACAACGCGGACGGAGTCGTGGACGAAAGCTAGTATGTAGCAAATAAGCCGTTGTTCGGCAGATGCTTACTCTATTGTTCGTTCGTAATGTTCCATAAACTGAGATGATACTAAACTATGGCGTGAATTCATTGAGCGAATCGGTCGAATATGTATGACCGCATACCCCCTATAAGAGGGTTGTGAGGAGATTATAGACCTAACCCGACATTTACCCTCATGATTTTCGATTGTGAAGATATTATGTTGATGACTTGCGCATGATTAAATAAAAAAGAATTTCTTCATAAAATAACACCGTTACCCGAGCTTTGGTATAGGCTAACACATATCTATCGTTTAATCTTGCTTTTGTCACCAGTACTAAAGTTACGTTGAAATCAAAAGTTAATTTGAAATACCCGACAGGTACATATCGCAAACCTCTCGACACGAAAATTGCAAAATTATCTCGTGTCTTTATCTTCAAAGAGATGTCATCCCCATCTGCGAGGGCCAGTTTCAAAGTTGTTTGCGGCACCGCTGGAGACCGATCTTATTAAACAGCCTGGTATTAATCCCCGCTCACCTGTGTCGGACTTCGAAAAGAAATGTGAAAATTTCAAAGCTATTTTTTATTCAGTAGTAATTAACTTTTGACATATTGGAAACAACTTTGATTGTCAATTTAAAGTTTTTTTCGAGTATCGAAGCCGAAGACAAAATTTGATAAGTGACATTTAAACTTGGTGGAATGAAATCCGAATATAAAAATGATAACCAATAATAAAACGCGTTAAATTTTTACACTTATATTTATATCTTTGGATATAATAATGTTATCTATTTAGATAAAAACTCACAGAGTACATTAATATCGGTATTACTCCATAAATTGTTCTTAGAAAATTCTCTAATAACAAAAACTAAACATTAAAAAAAAACATTAATTTAATATTCCTAAAATACAATAATAGATAGTTATAAAATATCGCACGTTTTGGAA